>NC_088863.1:5739938-5874925 GCF_032884065.1 Artemia franciscana
GTAGATTTTATGCAATATAGAGACACTTTTCGACAATTGTTTTGTCACTTTTGTGAAAATTTAACTTTTTAAATTTTTTTTATTTTTATTAACATATGACATTTGAAGAGTCAAAATATTTTAGGTTTGGTTTGGAAACCCCTTTCTATGTTCAATGAATTCTTCTGTTGCATTCTCTAATCTAGAGTGTTTAAAATGTCAACTTTAGAAATTATCCCCATTAATTAGATGTTAGTATATCGTTCTTATCATAGCCCTTTCTAAATTCCATAATTCTTTTTTTCTCTCTCTCTCTCTCTTTCTCTCTCTTCCTCTGTTTTCGTTTTTGTCCTTCCTCAGTCCCCCACCCACTTCTGATTTTACTTTTCCATGTTAATTTCTTTGCTATATCTTGCTCTTTCACTCTCTAATTCTCTCTCTCCCTCTCTTTCTCTCTATGTATGCTCTCTCTCCTCTCTTTCTTCCCCCTTTTTCTCTCTCTATGTGTCTTTATCTCTTGCTCTTCCTTTCTCTTTCTATCTTGTACCCTCTTACTTTCTTTCTATTTTTTGCTTCCTCTATTCCCCCAGCCTACTCTTGATTTTAAATTTAAAGCAAAAATTTTCGGATTATTACTTCTTCCAAAAAAAACAGTCATCTCTCCTTATCTAAATGTCTCTTTTTTATCTACTGTTTTATGTCCCACACACACTCTCTCTCTCTCTCTCTCTCTCTCTCTCTCTCCTTCTCTCTAGATCTCTAGGTTTTTTGATTTACCCCTTTGCTTCTTTTTGTTGTAGGTAAAAAAACAATTTAGCTTCATAGTTTTATTGAAACTAAATAAAGGAACATTAATATTTGTTAAATTTAAAACTATTAAAACTGTATAAATGAAATTTGAAATATTTCTGTGTTTTCTATATAATAAGAAGCTTATATTTTATATTAATATATTTTACCATATAGTTTTCAAATCTACAGCTTTAAATCCTATTTTATAAAAATAACTTAATATAAAAAGAGTGCGAATTGCTCAATTACTTTTAATTCGTCTTAATTATTTTTCTATTCCTATCTGGCGTTTTTATATTCCTTATCTTCTCTGGCTATGCCTTCCTTATGTCTTCCGATGTTTCTTTTGGTACATGTTAGTATAATACCAGTACCAGCATTTTTTACCAATCTTTGTCCTGGTTTCCATAGTTTTGTATGTAATATATTACAATTTCATCATATTTTGGTATATTTAATTCGGATTAACTGTACTTCACTTCTTTTTACTGTTACAAATAAATTAAATTTACCTTTTTCTTACTTTCATTGTTCTGAATGAAATAGTTTCAAACTTGAATTTTCAATTAAATTTTTGTTTTTTTCTCTATAAGTTTTGAACTACAAATTTGTAGAAAATAACTTTGTATGAAATACAGAAGTATCTCATCATCTTCTCTATCTTGTTTTACCAATGTGTTTTTTTTTTTTTTCGTTCACTTCTCTCATTAACACGTTGATCTAATCTTATCAGATAACTTTATTTAATTTGAGATTTGGTTTTTTCCTAGCAGCCTGTGAGATATTTTTATTTATTTCAAATTAAAAATATTCATGTACTTAATTAATTTGAGTCATTTGAGTTTTTCTTCTCTTGCCTGGAAACCTATTTTTTTTTTACAATATTAAGAGATGCTTTTTGAAAATCTAATTTTGTTTAATTTTTAGTGTAAAAATTTTTATCCACCTTTTCTAAGAATATAACTTTTCATAAAACACTCTAGTTTCTTTTCCCCTTCTCTCTTTCAATTTTAGTATGTCTTCTTATCTCTACTTTTGCTTCTCTTTCCTTATTACCTTCCTTTTTCTTTTGTAACATAACTTTGTTTACTTTTATATTTTAAGTATTGATTTTTTTTATAACATCTTGTGAGATAGTTTTATATGTTTGTTAGAAATTTAAGAAAATAGGTCTAAAATTATATCTTCTTAAACTATTTGATGTCTTTAATTTTGTTCCCATCAATTTATATATATATATATATATATATATATATATATATATATATATATATATATATATATATATATATATATATATATATATATATATATCTATATATATATATATATATATATATATATATATATATATATATATATATATATATATATATATATATATATATATATCGTTCTATATAATTTTTATCACCGCCTATTTCCCTTTTCTTACCCTTTGTCTGTAAAAAATATTTTTCGCTTTGTCTGAAACACTATATTTCGCATTTTGATGGTATTTATGCATATTATCTATAGTTTGAAAAACTAAATGTTTTTAAAGTTCAATGCCTAATTTATTTTTAAACAAGCAGACACTATATAATAGAAAATGTAGCTAGAAACCTAGGGACTTAAACCTAATAACTCATAATTTAATAGGTTAAGAAAACACAGCTTTAGAAAACAATACGAGAATTTGAGAGAAACCTTCTGGGAACAATTGAACACTTAACTGCAGCATTTAAAACATGACAATATAGAAGAGGGAGGAAGTAATTTTCATAAAATAATTTTTGTAGCTGCTAATTGTGTGTTAGTGAAGAAATTTAGGAATGCAGCTTGGAACATTAGGGATAAAGCTTTATATTTAAAAGAAAAATGAATTGCTTTTACTGAAATGATCGAAGCAGACTAAGAAGAATGTTAAGAAAGTGGAGAAAGTATTAAAATATGAACCAAGGAGCGTTTAAGTGCACGCCAGGGATACAATTGTTGAAGATCTGAATGTTTAATCTAGACCACATTAAATTAAAAAAAAACTAGTTTTTTAACTGTATGTAAGGAGCGACATTAAAACTTAAAACAAACATAAATTGTTCCGTATGTGAAAAGGTTTGTCCCCTCCTCAACACGTTGCTCTTTACGCTTAAGTTTGACTCTTTCTCGCAACTCTACTTTTTAAAACAATAATAAACTCTAGTTTAAGGAGCAAAGCGTTGATCAGTAGACATTACTATCATTTACGGAATAATTTCGGTTGGTTTTAAGTTATTATTTTTTTTACGATTGTTTTCACTAGGAATAGATGTACGTGACTTACGAATTAACATACGTAACGAAATTTTATATCTGTACACTTTTATTACTTATATTTGAGGGTTCTCTCCCTCGTAAACACCTCGCTCTTTACAGTAAAATTTCAATTTGGTCCAAATTCTTTAAAAATGACCACTGAATTACAAAGGCCATAGAATAAATAGTTGAAATTACTAAAAGTACTTTGGCGTAAAGAGTGAGGTATTGTTGAGGAGACGAAGCCCCTTATCTACGTAATAATTTCTGTTTATCTTAGGTTCTAATACTGCTGCTTACGTGCACCAGAAAAAACTTGCTTTAGTTATTTTCTCATAGTTTTGTAAATTATGCTAGAAAATCCTTTGACCCCTTCATGAAAGTTTTCTTCACTCATGATAAATTTCTCTATAGAAATATCCTCCCATGCAACCCCCTCCCCTAACACCCCTTTAGTGTGAAAAATTCCTCCAGAAAACGTCTTTATACGTCTCAATAACCATTACTATATGTAAACAATGGTAAAAGCTTGTAACTTGCAGGTCTTCCCATGAAGACTCCGGGGGATTAAGCCATCCTAAAAACATGATTATTAGGTTTTACGACTATTTTGAACAGAATGGCTATCTCAAATTTTTTTTCAGTGACTTTGAGAAAAAATGACCGTAGGAGGGGGCCTAGGTGCCCTCAAATTTTTTGTCACTTAAAAAAGACACTAGAACTTTTAATTTTCGTTAATAAAATGAGCCCTCTTGCAAGTTTCTAGGACTATTGGGTCAATAAGATCACCCCTGGTGAAAACAAACAGCACCCGTGATCTGTCTTCTGGGAGAAAAATATAAAACTCCACATTTAGTAGATAGGAGCTTGAAACTTCTACAGTAAAGGCCTCTGATATATTGAATCTGATGGTGTGATTTTCGTTAGCATTATATTACTTTTAAGGAATGTTTCTAAATTTTTTCAACAATAAGGCAAATTTTATCAGGCTCATAACTTTCGATGGGTAAAACTAAACTTGATAAGACTTGTATATTTAGAATCACCGTAAAAATGCAATTCTATTTTATAGACTTTCTGTTACTATTAATTCGAGTCGGTCACTTTTAAAGTTTGTTATAACAAACTGTTTGATAATAGCAAAATAATGCACAAGTATGTTAACCAATCCAGTGGGAGTAGCTAATTTAGACTTCTTCCAGTTGAAGATAAGAACAGAGTCACATTTAGGGATAAATACAGAGTTAAAAAAAGATACGAGCATTTTGAGTATGAGCTAAGCCGAGATTTAGTTGCAGAAAAATACATAAAGCAAAAAAAAAAACTTTTGAAGCATTGGATATGATGAAAGATTCTGTTTGTCAGGAAGAATTAACCAAGGGACAAATAACCTAGAAAATAATACTTTAGACTAAGTGATCTGGTGAGCAAAGTTATAATGAAGAAGTTTGGGGTCGTAAAAATGGTAAAGGATATATTGGCCAAATTTTCTCTTTTGGGTTTTGAGTTTTGGTTTATCAGACTCCTTTAGTCTTTAGGTTAACAGATTATGATCAAGTGTTTAATTATATTGATTTAAGAGCCTTATTGAAATTTTTATCCTTTGATTGTCTACTAGACTAATATAATAGAGTGATTAGTGCTTTGTACGAAAACAAAACTGCTGCTGTTAAGGTAGGAAATAAGGATAGCAGCAGGTTTTGTATTAGATAAGGAAATAACCAGGGATGCGTATTATCCCTCTTTATATGGATCATTTTGATGGACTCTGCCTGAAGGAGGATAGAGAAGGCAACGACAAAACCCGAAAAAACGGGGAGGAAAAAATTCCTAGACTTAGGATTATGCTGATGATTTAAGTATCCTAGATGAAAGTCTTAGCAGGAATAAGCAACTTTAATGGGTTTCGTGAGTTGAGGGTTCTGAAATAAGCTCGAACATTATTGTTACGAAGATTAAATCACTAAGGCCAGAAATTTCTGAAGGTGAAATAATTGTGCTGGGTAACAAGAAAGAATTTTTCTTAGAGGAGTAGAAAGATCAGTTTGTAAACAAAAGTAAAACTCTTAGAAGCTAAGGTGATGACAGTGCTCGAATATGGTTCTGAAAAAAGGGCACTCTGAAAAATAGATGAAGTTTTAAAATATGTTTTCCTTGTAAATTGCCTACAGATTGATCTGGTTTCCTGATTGAGTAGTTGTATTTCAAAAAGAGGGTTGTATGCACAGTTTGGGTGGATCAGTCTTTTTAGGGCTGTAATGAGAGAAAATTTGTGATGGGTATGGACTTTCTTCAGATGCACCATGAAAACACTTAACTCTCACAGGATTTTTCAGTGTACAGCTTTCCTTACTTCCCCCTTCTCCGATTAATTATGTTTTCTAAATGAGTGCCTCCCCTCCCCCAAATCAAAAAATGAGAACTCCCTGGATGTCACAACTCGATGTTCCAAGCCGTTCCTATTGAGTGGAGTGGGAGTTATCATGAACTCGGCAACACAGTTTATCTTTTGATTTTTCTCACTACTTCAGCTTAACTATTTTCTACGTCATACTTCATCATATATTGTAAGAACATTTTACCTAGATAGAAAAGAAAAATATTCAGCCCCTCCCTCAAATACAAAAAACACTGGTCAAAGTTTGTAACTTGCAGCCCCTCCCCCAGGGATTGTGGGGGAGTAAATCATCCCCAAATACATAGTTATTATGGTTTTTGACTATGCTGAACAAAATGGCTATCTCAAAATTTTGATCCGTTGACTTTGGGAAAAAAATGAGCGTGGGAGGGGGCCTAGATGCCCTCCAATTTTTTGGTCACTTAAAAAGGGCACTAGGACTTTTCATTTTCGTTAGAATGAGCCCTCTTGCGACATTCTAGGACCACTTGGTCGTTACGATGACCCCTGGGAAAAAGAAAAAAAAACAAACAAATAAACACGCACCCGTAATTTGTCTTCTGGCAAAAAATGTAAAAATTCCACATTTTTGTAGATAGAACCTTGAAACTTCTACAGTAGGGTTCTCTGATACGCTGAATCTGATGGTGTGATTTTCGTTAAGATTATATGACTTTTAGGGGATGTTACCCCCTATTTTCATAAATAAGGCAAATTTTCTCAGGCTCGTAGCTTTTGATGGGTAAGACTAAACTTGCTAAAAAACTTATATATTTAAAATTAGCATTAAAATGCGATTCTTTTGATGTAGCTATTGATATCAAAATTCAATTTTTTAGAGTTTTGGTTACTATTGAGCCGGGTCGCTCCTTACTACAGTTCGTTACCACGAACTGTTTGAAAGAAGCTTTAGAATAACATAAGCAGGAGATTGTTTCGGATAGAAGTGGAAAATGGATCAATATGATCACCGTTGAAAGCATGAACTTCTGTGTTGAAGGATTCAACGCAATCTGTGATTAAAAGGCCAAGAAAAGACGATCCCTTTTGGCCATGATAACTGTCAAGATTGACAAGTTTTTTTGCCTGTATGAGAGAGTTGATTATTCAATTCTGACCCCTTATTGTCAGTATTTTTGCGGAAAAGCCAAAAGTTACAATTGACGCTGAAGTATCCATAGAGGATAATAGTTGACTTAACGTACATGGCCCAAATGTGGTCAAGGCAGCCGGTAATATCGCAGGTGGGAGGATTATACACTGTACAAAAAATCACAGACTTTTTTGGGAGGATCACATTAACCCAAAGAGCTTCTTTTCCTAATCTATCTGGTATATGTTGGCATGAATGTGGTATATAGCTCAATAGATAAACAGCAATACCTCCTCCTCGGTAATTAAAGCAGTCTGGATTTCACCCGTGGAGCTTGATTCCCTGTATGGCAACCCCACTGCTCTAAATATCATAGCTAAGATTGGTGTCACTTATGGCAATAATAAACGTTTTGCCTGAGTTTACTAAATAAAGAAACTGGTAAAAATTTAATTGAGACCAGGTTTAATGTAGTGGGCTGACGTAAACAGGCCTATTGGGATGATTGCTTAACATAGGTAGATTCTCTAGATTTCGGTTTTTCAGTAACACATAATTCTGTTTTCTCTTGAAAAAGTCCTCCAAGTAAAAATCTTCCTGCCTAAGCTCCCTCGAGAAAAATTCTTCCCTTCTCCAAAAATTGTTCTTATAAAGTAATATAAGTGAGTTTGACGGCACTGGACTCATAAGGTCTCAACCGGCGATGCATTCCTGGTTAAACTGGTGAAAATGTGGGGTTCAAGTAATCCTCAAAGACATGATTATTGAATCTTTGAACTATGTTTAACAGAATGGATATTCCGAAAGTTTTATTGGATAGTTTGTTTTGGGGGGGATAAAAGACTTGGTTGGGGGGGGGGGGGCAGCTGATCTGTTATATATTTGATCACTTAAAAAGGGACCTAGGACTTTGATTTACAATAAAATGGGATCTGTTTCAATATTCTTCGACAACTGGTATGATTCAAAAACACATTGCAAGAACAAAAACCATACAAACAAAATAGAAAGTAAATAAACAAGCTTTGACCATTTCCACATCGGCTTCTCAGAGCCAGATCATAACTTGTACCTCATTGAAATACAAGCAGCAAAAATACAAATGAATGCAAACATAAAAGTAGCATGAAACACGAATGTAACTAGATTGTTAGGTTAGTATACATATGCTGATATTTTTTTCTTAAAGTGATAACAATTTTCGATTTATTAAATTGAAATACGTGAAAAGATATTAAGTATACGTTCTTTTCAGAAAAGTGTAAATTAAGTTATTTTCTTTAAAGAGGGTACAAATTTGCACTTGCACTTACAGAATCAAAAGGTTTACAAGGAGTAATGTTCAAAAAACAACTTGAATGCCATCAAAGTTGGTTTTTAAGTTGTATTAACAATTAAAGTTGATTTCTTTTATTTTTGATAATATAATATGCAGAAATGAATCTTTGTGTTTAAAGTATTATGGCTTGAGGCTCGTGGTGTAGCTAAGGTAGCGGATGCCTTATCCCAAAGAAGTTTATTTTTACCCTCCATTTTTCACATCTTCCTAGATTTCGCTGCGTTATTTTAGAAAAGTAAAACGGTATCCGAATAATAAATCTGAAATTGGAAGGTTAACACTCTATTTTGGAAGTTACATTTTTAATAATAAGGCTTTAGAACGTATAGAATAAAAAATGCTAAAGATAATATATTTTGTAGAAAAACAAGTTTCTGAAATGTAGAATTAAATAGGTAAAAACTCAAGATATCACTTTCATATTCAAAAATATACATTGTATAAAAATAGGTTTCTAAACTACAGAAAAAAGTAGGTAAAAACTCAAAATACCGTTTTCATATCCATGTAAAATAAAATATTATTTATTTTAACAAAAGACCAGAAAATTATTGGAATTCGCAAAGACAATTTTAGTCAGAAGTAAAAAAAAGGTACAGATAATAAAAATAAAAACAAATCCGGAGAGAGGGCAGAGGTCTTAAGAAAATAGAGACAAATAGAAATTAACATTCTTAAATGAACTAGAAATCTTACTTATGGCTTTGTCAGGCTATAAAGTAAAGACGCTTCTTGTAAAGGATTATGTAGGAAAAAAAAGAATTATAAACTGAAAATACGCAACATTGAGTGAAAGGATTGACATTAAAATTTAACATGAATTAAATTGAAAACAAAATTTTCAGCTTAAAGTAAGGAGCAACTTTAAAACAGAAAACGAACAGACATTTTTGCGGATATGAGGGTTTTTTTCCTTCGTCAATACCTCGCTCTTTTGACCAGGGGTCTCCAAACTTTTCAGTGCAGAGGCCATATTATATATTTCCCGTATTTATGTGGGCCGAAGGGATAAGAAATGAGAGAAAAAAAAAATCAGTGCCAGTAATTTAATTTCTACAATTATCAGAGTATAAACAAAAAAATTAAAACATATCTTGTTGGAAAAAATTAGGGTAAACTCAATAGACTCCTGCCTTTAGTTTTATGCAACAAAATTAGTGTGACAAATGATACTGTCGTTTTGACTTTAAATTTTATTCAAATCAGGTTTCAGATTAGATGATCCAATTGCAAGAATAGACTTCAAATGATCATAAGGTGAATTTGCGCGATAGTTCAATTTCACATAGTTTATTTTGGAAAATGTTTGTTCACACAAGTATGTTGTTCTAAAAATGGACAAAAAGCTACAAGCAAACTTTATCAACTTTGGAAACTGATCAGGCCGCACACATTTTTAAAACTCAATCAGATTTCCTTCTCTCTACTAATCTTTCAGTCTGTCATCTACCTGGAAATCAATAATTTCTATTTGAAATAGAGTTGGAAGATTTTCAGCATTGCAGTCAAATGGATTATGAAAGAGCCTGATTTCATTTTCTTTGGAATCAAGGTGAGCAAATCGCTCCTGAAACTGCTTTGTGAAATCTAAAATTATTTCATTCGCAAATGAAGAAGGAAATTCAACTTTACTTTCTGCATAAAATTTTTCACAACATGGATAATGAGCAAAATTCTTCACTTTCACCTGACCTTCAATTAGCGCAAGTTCTGCTCTGAATGCTTTGACATGAACAGAGTAGTCACTGATCAAATTTGTTTTGCCTTACAATTTCAGATTCAAGCGATTCACATGACTTGTCATATCTGCAAAAAATGCCAATTTCTAAAACCATTCACAATCTGATAATAATGGCTGAGGTTTATTTTTCTCTGTGAAAAATAAATCAATTTAAGATATGAGATCAAAGAAATACGGCAAAATCTTTTTTCAACTAAGCCATCAAACTGTTGTATAATAAGGCAAGTCAGCAAACTCCGAGTCAATTTCTTTCGAGCAATCAATGAACTGGCGGTGATTGAGTGCATGAGATCGAATGAAATTTACCACAGAAACAACAAGTTTCGTGACACAAGATATATCAACATATTTTAGGCACAATGCTTGTTGATGGATAAGGTAATACAAAACAATGGGTTTTGAGAATCCTCCAATCTCGCAAGTAGTTGTAATTTGCCCAACCAAACCCCATTTTTTCACATACATGTTCTTTCCTCAATCAATTGTCACACACTGCACTTGTTTTCATTCCAGGTTATATTCTGTTATAGTTTTACTCACTTCATTGAAAATGTCTTTTCCAGTTGTTGAGCTCTGCATGCTGCGAACTGATGCTAATTCTTGGGGCACATTAAATTCACTATCAACACCACGAATGAATACTAAGAGCTGAGAGGTATCACACACATCAGTTGATTCATCCAAAGCAAGAGAATACCGGCAAAAGTTTTTGTTTTTGCCTTTTATTGCCAAATTATGTTACCTCCTAAATCTTCAATTCTACGAGCAACAGTATTTGACCCAAGACTTATCATTTTGAAGAGGTTTGCTTTTTCTGGTCATACCTCTCCTGCTGCTTCCACTATACACTCTTTTATGATACTACAATCAGTGAAAGGTTTTCCTTTTCTTGCCAACACATAAGCAACTTTGTAACTGGCTCTATTTGAAGTTTCAATTTCAGATTTTTTCTTACTGAAAACAGCTTGTTGAGAATGCAGATTGTGCTGAAATGATTCAAACTTTTTAGTGCGTTCTGCTCCTGTGATGTGAGAATAACTTGAATCATGTTTAGATTCATAGTGCCGACAAATACTGTACTCCTTCAGAACAGCAACACTGTCTCTACATATGAGACATAAGGCTTTGTCATTTGCTTTCACAATAAAAGTACTTTATTTTCCATTCGTCATTGAACTGACGACACTCACTGTCTACTTTTCTTTTCTTTGTATTTTCCATATCTGAAAACATAAGAGCAAAATAAATAAAATAATTTGTACAGGAAAAACAGCTTGTATGTGGTGTTAAAAAGCACACGAAACCCTCCATAGTGAATAACTCGTTGTGAAGGCCGCCGCTCTGCTTAGATGTGAATACCCAACCAAGCCATTGAGCTCCATTCCGCTTGGCTCTGCTTGTAGTGCGAAAGCATCTTAACCACACACCACGCAGCCCATAACAACACTGCTAGCAACTTGTCATCAGCGATTATTAATCGCTGATGACAAGCAGCTTTTTGACGATTCAGTTAAAGATGCTGAGTTACGCCTGGCAGGCTGGGTTGCTAAGGAGGATATTTTATAAGAAAAACTGACTCATTGCCAAGCATTAGCCTCGTCAAGAACCAAGACAACTGGAATAATCAAGAATGTCCTTGCCACAGAGGAAAAAGTGCAGCTTGCACATTTGTTAAGGAATAGCAAGTTCGCCATTATTGTAGATGAATCTACGGACAAGTCATGGTCCAAAGTTTTGGTCATCATTGCAAAGTATGTGGATGATAATTACAATGTTTGTGAAGACTCATTGGGTCTTGTTGAAGTGCACGACGCGTCAAGTGCCGGCCAGAAAAACCTGATTATGAAATGTCTTTCGGACCTTGGTTTACCTATACAAAATTTAATGGGTGTAGGCTTCGATAATGCTAGTGTGAATACTGGGTCTGTGAAAAGACTAGGGGTGCTGCTTAAAGAGGAAGTACCAAATTTGTTCATTCTTGTTTGTACAAGTCACTCGCTCGCGTTATATGCAACATACGCCGCCAAAAAGCTACCAGAGGTTTGGAAGTATTCATTCACGACATTGTAAACTATATTGTAAGCAGCCCAAAGCACCAGGACGAGTTGAAAAAGTGTCAAGAATTTGCACGTGTAGAGAGCCACCGCCTACTTCAAGTGGCAAACACAAGATGGCTATCATTGGAAGCCTCTGTCAAGAGAAACCTAGAACAGTGGAGTGCACTGATGCGGTTCTTCGCAAGCCACGGAGAAGGTGATGCAGCAGGAGATATATCTTCGAAAGAAAAGGCAAGTCGGATTTTGGCTTGTATGAAGGACCCAAAGATTAAAGGTTACCAGTACTTTATTGCCTTTGTCCTTGAAAAGGTAAAAGAACTGAATATAGAGTTCCAGAGCAGTAAAACTCGCATTCATAGGTTCTTGCAGAGTTTCAGAGTGACTTATCTTGCTCTTTTGAGATGCTTTGTGACAAAAGAAGCAATAGCAATCGCAGGAGATCTATTCAGGGTCAAACCAATTCCACCAAATTTCCTAAGACTGGAAGAGCTCAAGCTTGGTCCAAACACCATGAACTATATCGCTACAGCGTCTAGTGCAGGTCAGCTGAATAGGCAGCAAGTGCAAACAATCCATACAAACTGTTTGAGCTTTCTCGTCAAAATGTGCTTGAAGGTATCAACAAGAATTGATTACAAAGATGAAACATTGGTGAATCTTCGTTGTATAGATCCTACCGTGACCATTTCTGGAAAAGTGGATACTATTGTTCCACTCATGATCCGTTTCCAGAACCTGCTTGGTGACAGCGAAGGTGTAAGTGACACTCTACGAAATAAGCTGGAAGTTCAGTGGACTAAACTGGCCGACAGCAAAGAGGAACTCCCGAAATTTGAACCCAGCGATGATCCTAGAATCTTTTGGAAGCAGCTGAGTGATGTCAAGGACTGCATATCTAGGCCAGTATATTTGGAAATTTACAAGTTTATGTTGACATTGTGTGCTCTTCCTCATTCCAGTGCAAGCGTAGAAAGGCAATTTTCTATTTTGAACAATTTGAAAACAAAAATTAGAAATCCTCTCCAAACTGAAACTGTGAGTGCACTGATGTTTGCAAAGCATATGTGATCAGAGGCTCCGCCGATGCTGGAAGCAGCAACTCCTGGAAAATAGAGAACAATCTTCTTCTTTTATTCCAGAATTGGAAGGGAGCATTGAGATCCACGAAAGTAAATCTCATTTGTAGCAACGCAACTAGCGTCGATCAAAATGAGGAAGGCGAAATAGATTTTTGCGACTGATTCAAGAGTCATTCTTTTTTTTTCGGAAACGATCTGTAGTACAATAGAAAATGATCTCTAATAAACCAGTGATTTGGATAAAAAAAAAGAAGCTGGGCATCCGTAAAGGAAGAGTAAACTTGACTCGGGGAGCTAGCTGACACATCAAGAATGTGCCCTGAGTCGATATTGAGAGTAAGAAAAATTCTAGTAACGACCATTGCAGTTTCCGGGCAGTTTCCAAAAATTCGATTTTTGGTTTAGTAGAAAAAAAGCAAAAAGTTTGTGTGCCGCAACTAGGAATCAAACCCATGCTGTTTTACCGGTGTGACGTTTGACTATGGTCTAGACGTAAAAAGGCGAACTTTTGCAGCAGATAAGTGCATAATTACAGTGCATAAGGGGCAAGAGCCTGCCAGCTAGCTCTGGGAACAATAAGGAGGGGTTTCGAGATAATAAAGAAAGGGGGTCCTTGTGGACAATAAGTCCCTGTACATTTATCTAAGCCCCCCCCCAGGCCCGTTTGATGGCCGAAAGTTGCCTAGTCAAGTTTACTGTGCCTTTAAAGCCTCTCTACTGCCTAGTTTTGCTAGATAAGTCAAATAATAGTCCTGCTTTCGGCCACATGCTTCACGCATTGCTTAAATCCGAGTGTATTTTTCTCTTGTTTTTCCGCAAAAAAAAACCTTTAGCCTCGGGAATCTTTGCCTCTAAAAACTACCTTAGTTCACTAAGTTCAGTTCACTGAAAGATAAAGACTTTTCGAAACTAGCGTAAACTACTCTTGAATTTTATGCAGTGTGTAATGCAATGCAGCTGCAACTTGATAAACTAGACAGCTATAGTAAAACTGGTTTGAAAACATAGTTCAAATATGAGTAAGAAGTGCAAGAAGACGTTCTGCACTGCCGCAGCCGTAGTTTGTACTCGAAACGCGCCGCGTATGCTGCGCAAGGAAAAATATATCTTGACAAAAACGGCTGTCTGGAATCCGAAAGGTGAAGCACGGCTTTGATTGACAGTTGTGACTGTGAAGCAAAGATAGATATTTGAAATAGACATATAGGAAACACTGGTAGACAGTGACATTAGCTATCATAATTATTATGAAAATACGGAAGGGTTGGCTTGACTGTCCGGAAACCCCAGGCGTCTGGAAAATGAAGCCGGGCTTCAATATTTTTACTAACAATTATTTATTTTAACCTCGTGTGATCCCGCTTGAAACACGTTGAAATAATTTTTGGAAGTTTTGAATAACATATCAAAAACAAATATTTTTAGACGTTTAGATGTTTCGTGATTTTGTATAGATGTCTTCATTTGAATAGCTCACAAATACTAAATTTAAGGTAATCTGATAACATGTTTATGACAAAATACAACTAGATCACCTTTGGAAGAGAGAGTGCATTTGTTTTCAAAAAGTACTGCTTTTCTTAAGATATACAGCAAAAGTACTACTTTTTTCAAATGTAATGACTTTCGATACTTTTTGGTCCTTTGTTAAAGAAACAGCATTTTATCGTACATGGATATAAAAGTTATACTTACAGTTTTTAACTAGTTGTTCTATACTTTAGAAACTTGTTTTGTAAAATATATATTTTTGGGTTATGAAAGTGGTATCTTGAGCTTATGCCTCTTTGTTGTATTATTCAGAAACCAATTTCATACATATTATGTTTTCTATACTAGTTTTTACTCTATAGGTTCTAAGAAATTATTTAAAAGAATTAAATTCCTATAAGAGTATTAACTTTCCATCTTATGATCTACTATCGGGTACCTTTTTTACTTTTTCAAAATCATGTCGTAAAATCCAAGAATATTTAAAAAACGTAAAAATGAACTCCTTGAGGGATCAGTCGTCCCCTAGCCCACTTGCACAATGAACCACTAGCCTTAATACCTGACGCTAAGTGATTTATTCATATATGTTATATTAATACATAATCATCAGATCATAATTAATTAATTAATAAATCAATAATTTAATTACTTATTTCCGTGATAATTTTTAATTTTATTGTTCTGCTATGCTTCTAAAAAAATCTGTGACTTTTTAAGTGCAAATGCAAATTTAAACCCCCTTTGAAGATTAGAACATAATTTGCCCTTTTATGAAGACACTTAATATTTTACTCCTATATTAACGGCTTCAGATACTTAAAATATCTGATATGCCACTA
This sequence comes from Artemia franciscana, assembly GCF_032884065.1. NCBI lineage: Eukaryota > Metazoa > Arthropoda > Branchiopoda > Anostraca > Artemiidae > Artemia > Artemia franciscana. Next base: position 5,755,024 of record NC_088863.1, read on the forward strand.
TTCAATTCCCTAGTTTTAAAACTTTGAGGTTTTAAATATCTGTTCTACAGTCTTTCGAAGTTATCACAAGACAAATTTTCTGGAAAAACGTACCCATGAAAATCGTTCCAGATAGAGGTGCAATTCCGGATGCAGCTCTTCCTCAATTACTCGGTTCTTGGTATTCTTTGTTTAGATAATTTGAACAATCTCTTTACCTTAGGGTCTACCATGATGGTTGGATAAAGGGGGGAGGGAGTTGAGAGAGCATGTTTGAGGAGGGAGAATTCATGCAGTATTAGAAAGAAGTCATTTTCGGTTATTTTTCGGTTATTCGGTTATTTAGACGATTGAGTAAGTCATATTTTGAAGCACGGCTCACCCTGTTTAACCTATTCTGGATATTCTGGAGTTGAAATAAGAGTGTTCTAGGTAATTCTGCATATAGAATATTCTTATTTTTCTAAGGGTCTGATACTTGACTTCTAAAGTGGGATAATCAATATGGATGGAAGATGAATTTTGTAGCAAAAAGTCACTTTGAAACATCTTGGGCAGCAGTAATTTCTAATCAACTTTTTGTAATGTTTTTGGATCTTATAACATTATTTTGAAAAAGTAAAAAAAGAGACCCGAATAATAGTTCAAAAGAAGGAAGGTTATTACTTTCTATAGGAAGTTACATTCTTTCGAATTATGTTTTAGAACCTCTAGAGTAAAAACTAATGTAGAAAACATATTATTTATATTAACTGGTTCCTAATTAATACAACTACTAGGTAAAGACTCAAAATATCACTTTCATATTAAAAAATAGAGATTGTATAAAACAGGCTTCTAAGCTATAGAACGACTAGTTAAAGTCTCTATATATCACTTTTATATCCACGTAGGACCAAATATTGTTTTTTTTAAGGACAAAAAACGTATTGAAAGACGCAAAGACAGGGTCATTTAGAAGTAACGAAAAAGATAGAGATAGCAAAGAAACGAAGAATAGGCAAGGTGAAAAGAGGCAGAGAGGTAGAAAGTATGGTCTAAAAGAGAGATAAAAAGATTAGCACTTTTAAATAAAGCGGTAATCTTAATATTGTCGTTTTCAGGCTATAGAGTAAAACCACTTCTTGTAAAGTGTAAAGTAAAAAAAATTACAGCCAAAAACACAGACCTCTGACTCTAAGAAGCACAATTTAAAATGATCAAACAATTTTTTCTCTGATTTGGACTTCCCCTTTACACACCCTGAATCTGTAAGTCCTCAAATAAGCTACCAATACATAGCTCATGTGTTTCAGGATTGTTTTTTTTAGAGATTTGAGCTAAAATGTTAGACTTTGGCATTTACAGCTAAAAACCGGGAAGCAGCAGTTTAGCAACCCTTCCTACTCTATAAAATAGTTTCTGTTTGTCTAAGGTAAAACATATAGAGTTTTACCATTCAATCCACCCTCTGTTACTTCAGCCTGATTTAATGGATGTTGTGTTCATTTGTAAGGATATTGTAAACAGTTGTCTCGTGTAGTACATATGGGTGATTTCTCCTTTCTATTGAACTCTTATGTTCTTAATTCAGTTATATTTGATCAAACAAGTAGTGCTGGTAAACATGAGGCACAAACGTTTGATCCTCTTCTTGAATCGATGGTTAATTCTACTAATACTAATCTACTGATATCTACTTCTACTAATACTTACTACTATTAATTACTGTGATAAAACTATGCTCTCACTTTATTTAAATACTAGCTTTTATGTATTTTGTTTGAATGTTCGTGGGATAAGAGATAAGTGGGATAGTCTGAAATCATATTTGTGGTCTGATAACTTTTGCCCTTTTGATGTCATAGGATTAACCGAAACATGGTTATCTGATAGTGAAAATTTAACAGTCTATAATATGCATGTTTATATTGCTATTCATGTCCCTAGAATGGTAACAAAATGTTCTGGGGGTATTTCTCTGTTTATAAAATCTAATATTGAATTTAGTAGATGATCAGATCTCGAATCCTTGTTTTCATCAGTGGTGTCTAATAATAGACAGTTTATTCTATTGACATAGATCGAAAAGCCAGTTTGCATGTGATACTGTTTGTTTGTTTTATAAGCCCCCTCCTTTTCCAACACATTTGATCTGTGATATGCTTGATCAGCTTTCTGGTTTGGTGACATTCTACTAAAAAAAGATCTGGGTTTTGGGAGATTTCAATTTTAATATGTTATATGTTGGGTCAAGTGATGAATGTGGCCATCTTTTTGATGCACTATCTTCTTCTGGGCTACTTCCCTAAATTGTTTTCTTTCTCGTGTTGACCCTACTAGAAACTCTGCCCCTTTAATCAATAACATTTTCATTTCTCATTCTCCTGATTTGAAGTTCACTTCTGGTCTTGTCTTCACTGATCTCGCAGATCACTTCCCTATTTATCTATATCTATCACTATTTGTACCTAAAACATAGTCTTCGAAAAAATGATTTCTCTAGTGTTCTTGAAGCTATTGATGTTGAATGTGTAACTAGATTATATTTGTGTCATATGGGAACTCTGTTGGATAAACATTTTCCTCTTAGAAAGAGGCCAAAGAATTCTACACCAAAAAGTCCATGGATGTCTAGAGGTCTGATCAATGCAACACATAGGAAGGCGTATTTGTTCAAGGCTGCATGCAAAAGTAAGACACAGGATGATTTTTTGAAGTATAAATATTAGAAAAATGTGCTTAGTTCTTCAGTTCATTTAGCAAAGGAGCAGTATTTTATGCGTCAAAATAATGAGTAGTAAGGGGAATTTGCACAAGGTTTGAACTGTAATTAATGAAGCTGTTTCCCGCATGAAACTCAAACAATCTTCAACATATCCTTATAAGGAAGCTGATGGATCTGTTGTGGACAAAAAATCCTTAGCGAGTGCCTTCAATTTGTATTTCACAACACTTCCTTCAGTTCTTATTCCTCTCTTGAATAGAGTAAGGTGTTTTCCCTTGACAGAGAAGTCTTTTTTCCTTTCCCCATGTAGTACTACTGAGATTTCTAGTATTATTTTTCAACTTCCAAGCAGTCTTGTAGTTGATAGTTTTGGTTTGAGTAATGATGTCCTTAAATAAATTAGTCAGTTTGTTTTTCATCCCATCTCACACATAACTAACCTCTCTCTTTCTTTTGTTTTTTTTCTCATTTATTTAAAGTAGCTACTGTTGTATCTTCGCATAAAAAATTCATCTCTTATTCATCTGCCATTTAAAACTATAGACCTAATTCTCTTCTTTCCGTCATCTCTAATGTTGTTGAAAAAGTACTGTATTGTCAACTCTCTTCATTTGTATTTAGTACTAAATAGACTGCTGGAAATTCTCTTATAACTAAAATCATTATGGTTTTCCTCCCTCATTATCTACCTTGTATCCACTTTCTGATGCAACAGACTTTATGCGTGTTAATATGGACAAGGGCTTGTGTTTCGGGTTTATTTTTTTACTTTTCAAAGGCCTTTGATATGGTTGACCACAATGTTTTTCTGTGTAAACTATCTTTATTTAGAGTGCATGGAGTCCTACTAGAATGGCTTAGGTCCTACGTCTTGGAAAGATCTCAGTATGTTTCGGTTAACTGTACTTCTTCCTCTACTTTGCCTGTATTTAAAGGTGTCACACAAGGCTCTGTGCTTGGAACACTCAAATTTACATTAATGATCTTGTTGATAGTCTTCATCCCCATGTTCATCGTTCTTTATGCTGATGACAGTAACTTTTTCATTGATGCAGTAGACCTGCCATCTGCTACTTCTATAGCTCAAGGTCTTCTTGATAAAGTAAAGGATTGGTGCTGGTCAAATAACATGGCTTTTAACAGCCCAAAGAGTGCCATTATAAACTTCAAGACCCCCTACCGTATGAAAGATGTACAGGAACCAATCACCCTGACTTTTGGGAACGATATTATACCACAAGTTACTATAGTGAAATTTCTTGGTGTGTATCCTGACTATTTTCTTTCTTTTAAACCACATATAACTAACACCCGTTCCTTAATTCTCCACCAGTCTTCAATGTTGCACCGGGTTAACTCATTTCTTCCTCCTGATGTAATGGTTTCTCTTTATTATGCTTTTTTTTATCCTTAACTTTCTTATTGCTGCTTTGTCTGAGGTAATAACTTTATTATGCTTTTATTTATCCTTACCTTTCTTATTGCTGCTTTGTCTGAGGTAATAATTGAACAAATCTCTTCTCTGCTCATTTCAAAGAGCCCAAAATAGGGCAGTAAAGGCTACTTTTCTTCTCCCACAGCTTTATCCTTCCTCTGATCTCTATAATGATATTGAAATTGCTCCACTGGATCATATAATAGGTAAAAGTACTATTTCTTTGGTGCAAACTACTTTTCTAGGTACTCTCCCTCCACCCTTGCAGCAATTTTCCTCAGAGACAGGCTCAGGTATGTTTGTATAAGAACAAGTTTTAATCATACTCCCTGCTGTTAATTGACAAAAACTGTTTTTCTTATTTGTTTTCTGATTGTTTTTGAATAATGATGTGTGTTAAATATTGTTTATAAATATCCTTCAACGTAGCCCCATCCCCTGAATCATCACCATCAGAAAAATATCCCTGAAATCGTCTTTATATTTCCGAATAACCATTACTGTATGTAATTACATAAAAAAACATGTTTTTTTAACTGAAAGTAAGGAGCGACATTAAAACTTAAAACGCACAGAAATTACTTCGTATATGAAAGAGGCTGCTTCCTCATCAACGCCCCGCTCTTTACGCTAAAGTTTGACTCTTTCTCTCAATTCTTCTTTTTAAAACAGTAAAAAACTTTAGCGTAAAGAGCGGGGCGTTGATGAGGAAGCAGCCTTTTTCATATACGAAGTAATTTCTGTGCGTTTTAAGTTTTAATGTGCTTACTTTCAGTTAATTACCTTATACCTTAAATACCTTACTTTCAGTTAAAAAAACTTGTTTTTTTTATGTAATTTCTGAACGTTTTTGAATCAATGCATGTTTTGATTTTGGTTCTCTGCAGAGGAATAATCAAAACGAAATTTGCATATTTTTTTTTTTTTGGCTAAATGGCTTTCTCATAATTTTGATCGAATGATTCTGAGAAAAAAGAGCGGGGGACGAAGCCTAGTTGCCCTCCGATTTTTTGGTTAATTAAAAAGGCAACTAGAACTTTTAATTTTTTACGACTCTTTTTATTGGTAAAAGATTTACGTAACTTATAAATTAGCTTACGTAAAGAACTTTTGTATTCTCATGTTTTTATTACATATATGAGGGGATTCGCCCCATCGTCAGTACCTCGCTCTTTACACTAAAGCTTAAATTTTATCCCAATTCATTAAGAATGACCCCTGAATCACAAAACCCGTAGAATAAATAGTTGAAATTACTAAAAATACTTTAGCGTAAAGAGCGAGGTATTAGAAGGAGGTGAGCCCCTCATATGGGTAATAATTTCTGTTTGTTTTAAGTTTTATTGCTGTTCCTTACTTCCAGCTGAAAAAGATTTTTCACATTTATTTTTTGATTGTTTTTTTTAATAATGCTAGTAAATCCTGCTCTCCCTTCATGGAAATTTTCTTCTCCCATGACAAATTCTCGATGGAAAGTTCCCCCAGCGTATCCCCCTCTTTTCAACCCCTGCCCCCAACCAAAAAAATCCTCCTGAAAACGCCTGTACACTTCCCAATAACCATTACTATATGTGAGCACAGGTCAAAGCTTGTAACTTGTTGCCCCTTCCATGGGGACTGTGGGGGAGTAAGTCGTCCCCAAAGACATAGTTATAAAGTTTTTCGACTACGCTGAATAAAATGGCTATCTCAGAATTTTGATCCGTTGACTTTGGGAAAATAATTAGCGTGGGAGGGGGCCTAGGTGCCCTCCAATTTTTTTGGTTACATAAAAAGGGCACTAGAACTTTTCATTTCCGTTAGAATCACCCCTCTTGCAACATTCCAGGACAACTGGGTCAATACGATCACCCCAGGGAAAAAAACAAAAAAAAACAAAAAACAAATAAACACGCATCCGTGACCTGCCTTCTGGCAAAAAATGCAAAATTCTACATTTTTGTAGATAGGAGCTCGAAACTTCGATAGTAGGGTTCTCTGATACGCTGAATCTAATGGTGTGATTTTCGTTAAGATTCTATGATTTTTAGGGGGTGTTTTCCCCTATTTTCTAAAATAACGCAAATTTTCTTAGGCTCTTAACTTTTGATGGGTAAGACTAAACTTGATGAAACTTATATATTTAAAACCAGCATTAAAATGCGATTCTTTTGATGTAGCTATTGGCATCAAAAAAAAAACTATTGAGCCAGGTCACTCCTTACTACAGTTCGTTACCACGAACTGTTTGAACAGTGGGCAAATAATTTTGCCCACTAAATTCAACCGTTCACAATTATAAAGATAGTTGTACCATAACTGATATTTACCGAAAATCTGAGAAATATAATGACGAGGTACTCTGAGTCATGATGACATTGGATAAACCAAAGAGATTCTATTTCAAAGTATATAAATTTCATCTATTATAATGTTACCCATCAAAAGTCGGTTATAATGTTACCCATCAATGCTACCCCTCAAAAATTTACCATATTTTTGAAAAAAAAGAGGAAAACACCCCCAAAAAGTCAAGTGGTCCCAATAAAAATAAAACCATCAGATTCAGCATATCAGAAAACAATGGTCTACAGGTATAAGGCTCCTATCCACAAATTGTGGAATTTTGCATTTTTTTTTGTCAAAACGAAGATTTCAGAAGCTTTTTTATTTTGTTTTTGATTTTTTTTTTCTTACCCTGGGATTAAGTATCAAACCAATCGTCCTAGAATAGTGAAAGAGAGTTCATTTGATTGCAAATCAAAAGCCCTAGTTTCCTTTTTTAGTGATCAAATATATTGCAAAAAAGCTATATTTCCTTCTCCTATATCTCCAATGTCTCCTACCCTGAAAACATTTACCTCACCAAAATATTTTAACATCCATTTAGTTCTACATAGTCGAAAGGTCTAAGAACCATGTATTTGAGGTTTGATTAGCCCCCCCCCTCCCCACAGTCCCCTGGGAATAAGCATTCCCAGTTTGGATATTAAGGATCTAGTGCCGTCAAACTCACTTTAACTACCTTATAAACACATTGTTTGGAAAGGGAAGCTTCTGCAGGGAGACTAAGCTCAAAATTTTAAATGGAGGAATTATCTATTGGGGAAGGAAATTTTGTGTGGTCGGAAAGCCGGATAAGTGGTTCTGTTTGTGAATTTTCGAAATATATTTTTTTTTTTTTTGGAAATACATGACTGATTTTCAAGAGGAGAGTTTTGTGTGGGAGGAAGATCGCTAGGAGAAATTTCTTCAAGAAGGGAAAAGAGATTCCGGGGATTATTTGAGAAATAATAAGAAATAAAATTAGATTTATGTGAAAGCAAGGAGAATTTTCAAGAGGGAATTGTCGAGGGGGAATTTAAACAAGGAAAAAAATTTCAGGGGATAACGTCATGAGAAGGAGAGAAAATTTAAGCTAGGATAGACATTCGCGGGAAAATTTTTAATTTTTCATTTTAAATTTTGATTCATTTATGTTACATTTTTTCATATTTTTTTTGGAAATACATGACTGATTTTCAAGAGGAGAGTTTCTTATGAGGGGATGCTTGCTAGGAGAATTTCTTCAAGAAAGGAAAAGAGATTCCGGGGATTATTTGAGAAATAATAAGAAATAAAACCAAATTTATATGAAAGCAAAAAGAACTTTCAAGAGGGAATTGTCGAGGGGAAATTGTAGCAAGGAAAAAATTTTCAGGGGATAACATCATGAGAAGAAGACAAAATTTAAGCTAGGATAGACATTTTACGGGAAAATTTTTCATTTTCAGCAAAAAGAGCAAAAAATTTTCGGCAAAAAGAGCAAGGTTTTGAGGAGGGGACAACCCCTTTCATATACGGAATAATTTCTGTTCGTTTTAAGCTTTAATGTCACCCTTAACTTCCAGTGGAAAAAACTTATTTTTTTATGTAATTTCTGAACGTTTTTGAATTAATGCATTGTTTGATTTTGGCTCACTGTACATGAATAGTTAAAACGAAATTTGCATATTTTTTGGCTTAATGGCCTTCTTAAGGGTTTGATCCTATGATTTTGATGCTCTAGTTGCTCTTCAGTTTTGGTCACTTAAAATAGGTTACTTAAAACTCGCAAATTAACTTACGTAGCGTAACTTACGATATTTTTATATTTTTGTTACGTGTGTGAGGGGGTTCGGCTCTTCGTCAATACTTTGCTCCTTAGACTAAAGCTTGAATTTTGCCCAAATTCCTTAAGAATAACCCTTGAATCACAAAGGCCGATGAAAAAATAGTTGAAACTACTAAATTTACTTTAGCGTAAAGAGTTAGGTATAGTGGAGGAGACGAAGTCCCTTATATATGTAATAATTGGTGTTCTTTTTAAGTTTTAATGATTCTCTATACCTCCAGTTGAAAAAATATTTTTTTTTTATTTTATCATTTTTTTTAATAATGCTAGAAAATCCTGAGCCTCCTTGATGGAAATTTTTTTACCTCATGATACATTTTTCCATGGAAAACTCCTCTCACGTAACTCCTTCCCGTCGAACCCCCTATAAAAAAGTTCTCCTGAAAAAGTATGTAAGCTTTCTAATAGTCATTTCTGTATGTAAACAATAGTCGAAGTTTGTAACTTGCAACCCGTCCCCTGGGGACTGTTGGGGATTAAATCGTCACCAAAGAAATAGTTTTTAGAACAAAATGTCTATTTCAAAATTTTGATATGGTGACTTTGGGAAAAAATGAGCATGGGAGGGGGCCTAAATGCCCCTCAGTTTTTTGGTCACTTCAAAAGGGAGCTAGAACTTCTAATTTCCATTAGAATGAGCCGTCTCATGACATTCTAGGACCATTGGATCGACACAGTCACCACTGAGGAAAAAATCGAAAAAACAAAATAACAATTTAAACACGCATCCGTGATATGGCTTTTGCCACGAAATACAGAATTCCTCATTTTTGCAGATATGAGCTTGAAACTTCTGCAATTGGATTTTCTGACACGCTGAATCAGATGTTGCAATTTTTGTCAAGATTCTATGGCTTTTAGAAGGTATGTCTGCCTATTTCCTAAATTAAGGCAAATTTTCTCTGGTCGTAACTTTTAATGGGTAAAACTAAACTTGACAAAGCTTATACATTTAAAATCAACATTCAAATTTTATTCTTTTGATGTAACTATCTGTATTAAAACTCCATTTTTTTAAGTTTCTGTTACTATTGACCCTTTTCACTCATTACTTCGGTTCGTTACGAAGAACTGTTTGATGATATTAACAAAAATTAAGAGAATCTGCTTATATTGTTAATATAACTTAAAAACCAATTTTGATGTTATTCGAGTTGTTTGTTAACATTACTTCTAGTAAACAATGTGACTCTGTAATAGCAATTGCAAATTTGCACCCTCTTTGAAGAATAAAATCATTTGTACTTTTCTGAACAGAAAGTATATATGAAATGTTTTCACTTTTATGACTTGAACTAATAAAAAATTGTTAACACTCTATAGAACAAATAATAGCATATGTCTTTTGAACTTAAAATCTACTTCTATTTGTGTTTTTTTCTTCTTTCATTTTTGCTACTCTCATAATGCTTTACCTTAAATTTAAGACTTTTTGTAATAAATATTACCAAGGGCCTATTAAACTTAAAATCTACATTCAATTGTATTTCACTTCTTGTTTTTCAGTATGGTACAAGTTATGTTCTGTTCCTGAGAATGCAGTGGAGAAATGGAGAAAGCTTAGTTATTTATTTTTTTCGTGAGTGTATGTTTTTTGTTCTTCCACTGGGTTTTTGTATCGAACCAGTCGTCTTAGAATGTCATTTTTTTGAGAATTACCGGATCCCCAACATTATACCGGGAGAAGGCATCGCCAGTTGGGACCTTAAGGGTTCAGTGCCATCAAACTTACTGAAATTGCCTAATAAAAACATTTTTTTTGGGGGGGGGGTTGATTTTTATTGAATGAGGTTAGGCAGGAGGATTTTTGCATGGAGAAATTTCCTCATGGGGAAAGAGAATGTTGTTTGGTTCAAAAGACAGATAAATAGTACTATTTACCACTTTACTACACATAGTATTTGTTATTTGGAAATATATGACTGATTTTCAAGGAGTGACTTTTTTAAGGAAGGGATTACTTGGAGAAATTTCTTCAAAAAGGAAAAGGAGATTCCTAAGAGCATTCGGAAAAATTCAGAAAAAAATTATAATTATATGGAAGCAAAGAGAATTTTCTAGAGGTAATTGCCAAGAAGAAATTTTAGCAAGGACAGAATGGTCTGTGAAATGAAACTATTTTATAGAGTAGGAAGGGTTGCTAAGCTGCTGCTTCCCCTTTTTTAGCTGTAAATGCACACGTCTAACATTTTAGCTCTAATCTCTAAAAAAACAATCCTGAAACACATGAGCTATGTATTTGTAGCTTATTTGAGGATTTACAAATTGAGGGTGTGTAAAGGGGAAGTCCAAATCAGAGACAAAATTTCATTTGATCATTTTAAATTGTGCTTCTTAGAGTCAGAGGTCTGTGCTTTTGGCTGTTTTTTTTACTTTACACTTTACAAGAAGAGGTTTTACTCAATAACCTGAAAACGACAATATTAAGATTACCGCTTTATTTAAAAGTGCTAAATTTTTTTCTCTCTTTTAGAACATACTTTCTACCTCTCTGCCACTTTTCACTTTGCCTATTCTTCGCTTCTTTGCTATCTCTATCTTTTTCGTTATTTCTAAATGACCCTGTCTTTGCGTCTTTCAATACGTTTTTTTGTCCTTAAAAAAACAATATTTGGTCCTACGTGGATGTAAAAGTGATATATAGAGTTTTTAACTAGTCGTTCTATAGCTTAGAAGCCTGTTTTATACAATCTCTATTTTTGAATATGAAAGTGATATTTTGAGTTTTTACCTATTACTTGTATTAATTAGGAACCAGTTAATATAAGTAATATGTTTTCTATATTAGTTTTTACTCTAAAGGTTCTAAAAAATAATTTAAAAGAATGTAACTTCCTATAAAATATAATAACCTTCCTTCTTTTGAACTATTATTCGGGTCTCTTTTTTTTACTTTTTCAAAATAATTTTATAAGATCCACAAACATTATAAAAAGTTGATTAGAAATTACTGCTGCCCAAGATGTTTCAGAGTGACTTTTAGCTACACAATTCATCTTCCATCCATATTGATTATCCCACTTTAGAAGTCAAATATCAGACCCTTAGCTAAATAAGAATATCCTCTATTTGCAAAATTCCCTAGAACACTCTTAATACAACTTCAGAAGATCCAGAATCGGTCAAACAGGGTGAGTCGTGCTTCAAAATATGACTCCCTCAATCCTCTAAATGAAAGACTTATAGTAGCGTCGATGACTTTTTTCTAATACTGCATGAATTCTCCCTCCTCAAACATGCTCTCTAAATTCCCTCCCCCCTTTTTCCGACCATCATGGTAGACCCTAAGGTAAAGAAATTGTTCCAATCATCTAAACAAGGAATGCCAAGAACCGAGTAATTGAGGAAGACCTACATCCGGCGTTGTACTTCTATCTGGAACAATTTTCATGGGTGCGTTTTTCCAGAATTTTCGTCTTGTGACAGCTTTGAAAGACTGTAGAACAGATATTTAAAAACTCAAAGTTTCAAACTAGGGAATTGAATAGTGGCATATCAGATATTTTCAGTATCTGAAGCCGTTAATATAGGAGTAAAATATTCAGTGTCTTCATAAAAGGGCAAATTATGTTCTAGTCTTCAAAGGGGGGTTTAAATTTGCATTTGCACTTGAAAAGTCACAGATTTTTTTAAAAGCATAGCAGAACAATAAAATTAAAAATTATCACGTAAATAAGTAATTAAATTATCGAGTTATTAAGTAATTAATTATGATCTGATGATTATGTATTAATATAACATATATGAATAAATCACTGAGCGTCAAATATTAAGGCTAGTGGTTCATTGCGCAAGTGGGTTAGGGGACGACTGATCCCTCAAGGAGTTCATTTTTACGTTTTTTAAATATTCTTGGAATTTACGACATGATTTTGAAAAAGTAAAAAGGTGCCCAATAGTAGATCACAAGATGGAAAGTTAATACTTTTACAGGAAATTACATTCTTTAAAATCATGTTTTAGAACCTATAGAGTAAAAACTAATATAGAAAACATAATACGTATGAAATTGGTTTCTGAATAATACAACAAAGAGGCATAGGCTCAAGATATCAGTTTTATAACCCAAAAATATATATTTTACAAAACTGGTTTCTAAAATATAGAACAACTAGTTAAAAACCGTAAATATGACTTTTATATCCATGTAGGATAAAATGCTGTTTTTTTTTACAAAGGACGAAAAAGTATCGAAAGTCACAAAGACAAGTTAATTCCGAAATAAAGAAAGATATAAAGATAGAATAGAAAAAAATATGCAGAGAGAAAAAAAGGCAGAGACGTAAACAGGGGAATCTAAAAATGGGAAACCGCACTTATCACTTTTAAATAGAGTACAAACCTTAATATTATTGTTTTCAGGCAATAGAGTAAATTAACTTCTTGTAAATTATTAAGAAAGAATCGAAAAAATTTTATGGAGAAATTAATTACCAATAGACAAATCTCATTGACTCTCATTACAGGTTCATATTTCATTTTTGAAAATTAAACTTGGGTCTTCAGTTGACACCTTTCATTGGGTAATAAAAAGCTCATTTGTTTTCAAAGCATTAAAGCTGATCATCCTTGTATCAGACCACTATTCAATTTTATAAAGATGTTTGTCTAGGGAATGGGAGCTTGTTTTGCATCTTCGTGGTTAAAGATGGCTGAATTTGGTGTGCTGTCTTCGGGAAAAAGATGCAGAGGGCTTGCAAAGTTATCTCCTATATTATTTTCCCATTTCTCTAGTGGAATATTTTTTTGGAAGGTTTTGGAGCAAAAGTATAACAAAAAGCATATTATATTCTGGTCTAGCGAAGAAATTAGGGAAAGTGCAAATTATGTCCATTTTTAAAAAGGAATGAGGGTGTGTAAAAGCAAAAAGCAACATTAAACCATAAAACGAACAAAGACTATTTTTATATAGGAAGGGTTTTGCCTCTTCCTCAGTCCTAGCTGTATGAAGGGAAATTCAATATCAGACATAAAATAGTTTCTTTCCTTTTTAAATCTTAATGATGATCCTAAGGCTCAATATTGCGTATTTTCAGTTAATTTTTTTTACTAAATACTTTAGTAGAAGTGTATTTACTGAATTGACTAAAAACGAAAATATTAAGATTTTTAACTTTATTTAAAAGTGCTAATCTCTTTATATCTCTTTTACATCCCCCTGTTCTATCTGTCTTTTTTTGTCTCTCTGCTGTCTGTATCTTTTTTGTTACATGTGTCTAACCTGGTCTTTGTGACTTTCAATAAATTTTTGGTGCTTTGTTAAGAAATCAATATTTTGTCGTGCGTATAAATGAATGAGTTTTTCACTAGTTTTTCATTTTGAGTTTTTCATCAGTTGTTCTATAGTTTAGAAATCTATTGTTAAAGAATATACATTTTTGGATATGAAAGTGATATCTTGAGTTCTAGGTATTTTTTCTAATGTTTAGAAAGCTTTTTGTATACATAGGATGTTTTTTATTACAGTTACAGTACTTTATAGGTTCAAGAATGTAGTTCTTATGAATGTAACTTCCTATAAAAATTATTAACCTAATATCTCTTGAATTATCATTTGGATGCTTTTTTTACTTTTCTAAAATAATGTCGTCAAATCCAAGAAAGTTAAAAAAAGGGGTGTAGAACCGAACAAGTCGAAGACAGTGTGCTTTAACCTGCTAAAAAGTGATGTTATGGAGCCAAATGTTCCATTCCTTCTCATAAACGGTATCAAGATCCTTGGAGTTATTCTCTTCAATTGCTACAGCTTTGCCGCATATATTGAAAACGTGGTTAAAAGTGCAAACACTAGTCTACAGACTTTAAACGGTATGCGTGGGTTCAGTGCAAACACAAAGAGTATTGACTACGCATACACAGCGTATGTCCGCCCCATTCTGGAATATGCGTGTTTTAGGTGCCCTCAGCACTTAGAACAGTGGGTATTTGTCAGGAGCTTGAATCGGTTTAGAGGCCAGCGGTATTCATCATCTTGGGCTGCCGTGACATCCCCGACAAAAAGGTTCTGGAAGTGCTAGGACTGAAATCACTCCAAAACCGGTACTAAACTCTGATAATGAGTTTTGGAAAGTTCTTGCTTTATAAATCTCAGTTTCGTCCTGGTTTTCGTCAAAACTTACAATAAGAGTTAAGATTTATAGTTTGATTTATATTTACAAATGTAGTTTGATTTTGAGTATGTTGTAAGGAAACACAAATTAGCGATAGCTGTTAATTTTTTGCTATTAAACCTGTCTACTACTACTATTTCTATGTATTAGTCTTGATTTTATAGGTTGTCTCAATTTTTACACTTTGGTCAAGACTAATATGAGTTTGCTCAAGTTGAAATAATCAATTTTAGTATAAACAAAAATATTGGCAGTAAAACGCTCGAAAATGACATATGGGTAATATTGCTTGCTAGAGGATGCCCTTTGTGTGCCATTGAGTGTCACAGGATGTGAATCACCATTGAACAATAACAATCTAACACAACAATGGAAAGTCTCCGCCTTTCAAATAAAAATATTGTTACTTTTTAGTTTATAAATACATTTTAAGAGAAAAAGTTGGACAAACCGTTAGTTTTGATAATCTGTGCGAGAATGGTGTCATCGGGGCTGGTAAATTGTGCTTTGCTTGTCTCAAATGTTAGGAATGATCAGAAGAAACGCTAATGGGAATTATTTTCATTAATTTTAAACGATCGACTCTAAGCTAAACGAATAATTTTGTAGAAATATACTCAGAAATTGTAATCTGTGTGATATTGCTTGCTAGAGTACCGTGTGTCAGCCGTTTATGGTCACGAGCTTGAAATTGTCATAGGCCTACAACATCGCAGTCAAGCAACAAAATGGCAAGTTTCCACTGTTCAAATAAATAATAACTGTCATTTTTAAACTTTATAAATTTATTTTTGAGAAAAAATATTGAAAAACTGTTAGGTGTGATAATCTGCGCTAGAAAGGTGTTATTAGGGGGAGGGCATGGTGCCAAACTTGCCTCAATTGCTAAGAGTCATCGTAAGAAACGCTAACGGATATTTTTTTCATTAAGTCTAAGTGATCAACTCAAGTGTAAACAAATATATTTGCAGGAAATGCCCAAAAACTGGTACTATATGCAATAATGCCTGCTGGAAAATGCTGTTTTTCAGCAACTAAGAGTCAGAGGATGGGAAAACTTTCCACTGTTCAAATTAAGAAAATGGTAATTCTTTGGTTTATAATTTTTCCTTTGAGAGAAAAAGTTTAAGAACCCTTTGGTGTAATAAGGTGCACCTGAAAAGTGTCATCGTAGGGGGTGGGCTTATGTTGTGTATTGTGCAACGCGGGTTTCAATTGCTAGGAGTCATCAGAAAAAACGCAAACGCGGATTTTCCTGATTAAGGTTAAGCAACCAATTCTAGTAAAGGCAAATATTTTTGCAGAAAAATGCCCAAAACTGGTATATATGTGATATTACCTGCTAGTGTCGAGCATTCAGTGTCACATTGGGAATTGCGTGTACTAACATATTTTACAGCTTAAAGTTAAGGTAGGATGTAGTAAAGGAATTTTTATACTTGTGAAAGTTTAATCTAAAACTCAGTCAAAGAAACAAGGTGTTTTCATTAAAATCTCTCAAAAACATCTTAATGTCACTTTAATTTGTCTCGAATAACAACCTTTCCCATCTAGAATTACTCAGAAATCCTAGCTAGCTACAATTGGCTCGTAGCATATTGTCACGGTTGCGTGAATACGCAGAACCTTGAATCAAAGAAATGGGAGCATTTTCTTTAAACCATTGAGAAATAGCTCCTAATAGGACTTAAACTTGCCTCTAACAATAATTCCCCCCCTGGTAGAAATGCTTGCTAATCCTCATCCCCCCCTCTTGAAATTCTTTGCTAGATAAAAAGGTGAAATTGGATGTTAAGAGACTGATGGGACTGAATACTAAGGTTTTCACCTTTGCTTAATTCACAGCTCTTTTTGCTCATATTTTATCTCTTATAAACTTTTTTTTAACGTTTTTTTTTTTGTTTTTTATGTTTTAACTACTTTTTCTGGGTTTTACGGGGCACTCATATATTGCAATGACAGTGTGAATTGCTTGGACTAAGATTTTCTACAGCTTAAAGTTAAGGTGGGGGGGGAGGGGTGTTGTATGATTTTTTGGGGCGGTGTACCGACTGAAATCTAAAACTTATTCAAAAGAAAAGAGGGTTTGACGTTAAGACCCTTTAGAAATAATTTTTAAGGTCTGAAATTACAGCTAGTATACCCCACTTTCCCCGCTCTGTAATTGGTTGCTAGGACCCCAACCTTTCTTAGTTATTTTTTCGTTTTGCTTATATATTTCCTGTGTCGGGTTTTTTAATGTTTTTTTTTCGTTATTGAATTTTAACTGATATTTCTATTATATATTTGAGATAATTAAACATTCATCTATTACTTAAAAACAATAGAAATCATGAAAAAAACGTCTTGAGGAAAAGTTGTCTTACAAAACATCTTGAAATGTCTTAAAACGTCTTGAAAACGTCTTGAAGGAAAGTTTCTTAGAAATCGTCTTGAAATGTCTTGAATAGTATCTTGCAGAAAATAGGTCTTAAAGAACCTTTTTGAAATGCCTTGAAACGTCTTGAAGAGGAAAGTCTTAAAAAATGTCTTGGTATTTCTTGAAACATCTTCAAAAACTTCTTGAAGAAATTGGTCTTAAAAAACTTCCCTGCTTGACTAGTGGACGCAAAAAAACCTATTATGTAACACCCTAAAGCCTAATATGTAGCATCTCAAAGTAAACCCTATTATTTAATCACCAGAGTAGTCCATCTCTTTTACATAATAGGAACCTGCATCTTGAAGAAAAGTGTCTTCGAAAACGTCTTGAAGAAAAGTATGTTAGTAAACGTCTTGAAATGTCTTGAATAGCATATCTTGAAACGTCTTGAAGAGAAAACTCTTAAAAAAAGTCATGGAAATTCTTTAAATGTCTTGAAAAACCTCTTACGTAGCACCTTAACCCCTTGTAAGTAACAACGCAAAATAAACATGCCCTATTATATAGCAAACACAATAATATCCTTTTTACTCAAAAGACCCTTGCATCTCTTAAAAACAATCCTCATGATGTAACAGACACATGAATTTCTTAGAAATTATTCCCTATGACGTAACATGCACCTACTGGCTGGGTTTAAAAGCAAGGGTATGGACTTCTTTAAAACTATTGAAAGAGATTAAAAAAAAACATCTTTGGGATAGTACTGCTACTGTATAAAGTTATAGGTAAAAGTGAAGTGAGTGGGAGAGAGTATCTACCAAGGACTCCAGATCTGAGAAGCCTAATCTTGGTAACAGAGTCACAACTGGCCAACTAGCTGTCTGTTGAGCCAACCGTCTATCAATGTTGGGTCCCGGAAGGGGCTCCATTCTCGAAAAGAGAAAAAGTCTCCCTTAGAGCTTATAGGACTAATCTCAGATTCCATCCGGAGCTTTTCCAATCCAATCCCAAATTCAATACCTATCGATTTCCCCCAATGAGTTCAAGATATCTTTATTTCCTATATTATTTATTTATTTATGCTACCTAGGTTTAGCTTATCTATTTTTGAATTCTTAATATATATATATATATATATATATATATATATATATATATATATATCTATATATATGTAAATAAAAATATAGAAATGAAAATTGAAATGAAAAAATATAGAAATGAATCAAGAATAGCAATGAAAATATATAAGAAATTGAGAAAATGAAAATATAAAGGGCCAATTTTGCCATTTGTTGGTTATCTGGCTTACTCATATACATAATATTCAATTTTTTAGCACATATACTATTGCAAGAAGGTTTTTTTAATCATACTATAAATTAATTCTGTTTTTGACAATTTTCTGGATATAAATATAATTGGATGCTCTACTTCCTCAGACGCTAGAGATAAAACTGCCCTTAATCCGTAATCTATGCTGTCAGTTTGCAACACAAATTGCAATAAGAAAATCTGGATTTCTCAGTATTATTTTGCTTTAAAGACTGTTCTTAAGTCTATCAAGTGTATTCTGTTTAATTTTCGTATATATTACGGGGTCTAAGACACTGTTTTTTTGTTAACTCCGTCAAAGCTTTAGTAATCGTTGCGAAATGTGGTATAAATCTTTATTAATATCCCGCCAATCCCAAAAATGGCCAAACTGTTTTCTTTTTATTTGGGACTGCTGTATTTCGATATTTTTTTCTTTTTTCCCATTAAAGGGGTTAAAATATCGTTCCCAATTTCGCTTCCAAGGTGCTCTGTCTGTGACTGCATCAACCGGCACTTTTCCGTGTTTAAGGTTAATCCTCTTTTTCTTAGCCTGGTCAACAATTATTTCATAGGGGTTAAATGTTCAGTGAATGAGTCGGAAAAAACTGTAATATCATCTAGGTAGGCTCTTGTATATGGTAAAAATTTTTAAATACAATCAACTTGTCTTTTTAATGGTCCCAGCACCCCGTATTTTGTCCAAAAGGCAGATACCTAAACTGGTAAAACCCAAAAGGCGTAATAAAAACAGTTTTTTTCAGAATCTTGTAGGTGCATTTTTACATGCCAATATCCCCTTCTCATGTTTAAAATCGATATAAATAATGTGCAGCCTACTTACTCTAGAATTTTGTCTATTTTTCGTGTTGCATAAGCGTCTAATTTAGAAATACTGTACAGTCTTGTGCTGAGTTTGACGGTTCTATAGCCCCTAAATCAAGCATTTGGCCCATTTCTTTTTTCATTTCCCGCCTTTTAGCTTCTTGTGTTAAATATGGGAATTGTTTTATTTGTTTGTTTTCTTTTACTGGTATTTTATGTACCATATCCTCCTTTTTTCCGTTTCAGTATGTTAATACGCCCGGAATTCCTTGAATAACTTATTTAATTGGTATTTCGGAGTTTGGCTGAGATGCGTTTCCGACGAAAGTCTTTCAATGGCATTTATATATATTTCTGCTGGGTGTATTATACCCAGAGGGAAACTTCCTTGTCATTTCCTGAGATCAAAATCACGAGGAAACTCTTCTACGGATCTCTGTGGCTTTCCTTTTCATTATCTCTATTAAATTTCCTAAGTAAATTCACATGGTAAACTTCCTTCTTTTTTTTGCTCCATCTAATTCTATCCTGCAATTTACATCATTGATTTTCTTTTTCACCTTACATAGTTATTTTCATTTTACTTCCAATTTATTATTTCTGTACAGTAACAATATGAGGACTTCATCCCCTTCCATGACTTCATTATATGCGGGCTGATTTACCTAATTTTTTTCCGCGTACTCTCTCTGTGTCTGCATGTGGTCTAAGATTAAGGTCTTTATTCAATTTGATTCGCTGTGATAGCAACAGTTTTATCACGGTTTTTTAATTTTTCTCATCATTTTTCCACACACCCTTTAAAATATCTAATGCCCCCCTCTAGGTTTTGTCCAATATAGTAATTCAAATGTTGGGAACCAGTTAGCTGGGTGTGCAGTTTCTCTAAATGCGAAAAGGACAAAAGGGAGCATTTTGTCCCGATGATTTACATCATTTCTTACAAAATGTCTAAACATGGTAATTAAGGTTCCGTTAAATCGTTCTGTAAATCCATTTGCAATATGCCATGTGCCTCTGCAAATGCCTTCGGATGGAATGGAATAGTAAATTCTTGCTTAATGTCGAGAATTTCGTATTTTTTTCGAAGGTTTGTCGATATAAAATTTGTTGTATTAAATATTAAAATTTCTTTCTGGATTCCGTGACGTGAGACATATTTTGCTAAATCTTCGAAGATGTTTGTCATTGCAGCTTTTTCATTTGGTTTTTATATGGGACTAATTGGCAATCTTTGCATCCTTTACAAAAGTTAAAAATAAAATAAAATAAAAAAGGAAAAAATGTTTCTGCTATGGGCCGTATTTCCTAAAGTTCTTATTGGGGCAATTTAGCTAGAGTGACCGACAGAGTTGCAATGGTAGCACTTTAATCCTGTTTGCCTTTGCCGTGATGATGTTTTTATTTCTGTGAACTGGTATTTGTTCCCATCTCTATCTCCTACCCTTGTTTTTGGCGGGAATACCTCTCTCCTAATTTCAGTGTGCCAATCTGCTAATTTTGTCATTTCTACGATCGTTTGAGGGGTTTTTTCTTTAAGTACATTTTCATGCTTGGATAGGTATTTTCTAAGAATTTTCCTTTACTGATTTTTCAGTCACTTCTGTCATCTTTTTTTTTATCTCTTCTGGTTCTTATAATATTTATTTAATTTTATAGCTCCAGCAAATTTAAACACATATCTTTAAATTTGTATATGTAGTCTTTGTAAGCTTTGTTGTCTCGCTTCCTTTCGCTTCAAAACCTTCTTTGAAAGTGTTCGGACAGAGATGGAACTTTTTAAAAATGACTTGTCTTAAGCTTTCAAAATCTCTTGAGAAACATATTGGTACTACTTTCAATGTAATTTGTGCTTTGTGGTTAAGGAAGGGCTAAATTGTTGTGACCCAATTTTCTCACCCAAAGATTAATGCATGCATTACATCTACTATAGACGATCTTTGAGGCTCTTGGGAATTACTCACTGCGATTATTTCTATTATTCGTTTTTACCCCTCTCAAACCGCCTCCTTATATCGTTCCCTGGTTGTTTATTCTTCTCCTTTTTTCCTATCGTTCTCTTTTTCTTTTCTATGTTCTTCCTCTTTTCATTTTCTGGCTATTCTTTCAACCTCTTCCTTTTTTTGTCACTATTATTTCACCCTCCATGAAATTTAATATACGTTGTAAAAGGACTTTTTTTGGGACCCTCTGTTAGAACTCGATTCTATTCTACTCATAATACTAGGTCTACTTTGGTCCTTTTTGTCAATATATCATCTTAAATCGTTCTCAGATTATGTTCGTTATCTATCTCAGTTGGTTTTGTTTTCCTCGTATTTTCATATAATAATTGTCCTTGCTGTATTACCGCCTCTGTTTCTATTTCTTGTTCTCTCATATTACCGGGTGGCTCCTTCTCGATTATATTCTTTGGGCTCCAATATCTCTTTCTTTCATCTGGGCCTCACCATCTGGGAATAATTCCTTTTGAATCTGCAGTATATTATTTCCTCCCACTATGGTTCGTACCAGAGATTGTCCTATTCTCGATTTTGTTTTGATTTCCTATCTTACCCTTTGCACATGTCAGAAATTTTTTATTTCACCCCTTTGAAAATATTTGGTTCCACCTGATGTTGAATTCCCTAGGGTACTTCTAGTGAGAGTCACATATGAATCTGAATACGATTTTTTTCTGTTTACCCGTGGTAGCTTATCTTGAATTAACTTCTAATTCTATTAATTCCTGTCCCTATTCTGACTTTCTGTGGATATTCTGTTTATCCGCCGTTATTGCAAAATTCCGTTATCATCAAAATAATTCTTCACTCTAAATGAAAATCCAATGTCAAACTTCTTGTCTTTCGTGGAACTTGTTATTTCTCAATTTGTGGATTCCTTATGGAATCTAATTATTGACGTGATATATTGATTCGTAAAATTTTATTTTAGTTCAAGAATGCCATGCCCATTCGGTTTTTCTTCAATATTTTAATTGATATTGTCTCTTTCCCGCAATTTTTTATACGTACTCACAGTAAGCTACTGTTTAGGCTAAATTAAATGTTCTTTTCGAGAAACAAGGATTCCTTTAGCTATCTTCAAATAACTTTCCATAGCTGGAAGCCACCAAATATTGACGAACTTACACAAGAGACTGTCTCTAAGAAACAAAAAACAGTATTAGTATCAGGAGCATTCAACATAGAATTAGATGCGGTGAATTTGGATTATTAATCCTTAAGTTTTCAGCCTGTTGATTTACAGACTATTTGTTCTTCTGCAGATTTGGTTCCATTTAAGTACCACCATCTTAACTGATAAATAAGATCATTTATCGTATTTGACAAATTTTGACTACTTGTGGAAACTCAAACGTGAATATAAAAGCAAGAAGGACCATTAATTAAAAACTTATATGAAATTGGCAAGCCATAAAAACTTGCTCTGATTGGAACTGAGTTTATCATGGAGCAAACTAAGATTCAATGGCTGCTGTATTTGTTGAGAAATTTATGTCTTCATTTTCCTCTGCCTGTCCTGTCTTGTATTGGTGCTCTATTAGGTATAAATCACCAAAAAAATAATGAATAACTCAAGAACTACTTACCAGTATCAAGCATACAATTATTCTTTTAGGCAAAGAAATGATGATCCCGATGTGTTTATTACCGAATTCTAACTTATAAGAACACTTTGACATCCTTGCTCAGAAAAGCTAAACAGGCATATTGCCATAAACATTTCAAGAAAACGAAGGATCACGAAAGAAGACACGGACCCTAATAAATTAATCCTTGAATAAATAATAAACGAACATAAATAATTTCTTACACCAAACTGCTTTTCCTTTTACGAAAAATTAAGAAAAGAGAAAACGAGTTTTAATTTCGAGAAAGCTGTGAGCAAAAACTAAAATATAAAAACAAAACTACACTTTAACTAAAAAATAGAAATAATCCAAATATTTCAGCCCCACGTCCGGGAAACTTTCTCAACGATAATAAATTACAAATAACAAAAAAGAAAAAAAAAATGTTTTCTAAGACATAACGCAAAAAACACGAAAAATAAACACACGAAGATTCAAGATTAAAGATTTTATTTAAACTTCTGTACAACACACACAATATATAAAAAAAAGGGTCAAGCCGGAGAACAACTCACATTATAAACAAAACTCCCAGCACTGGTGGTACTACTTTAAGAAAACACCAAATTTGTTTTTATTAATAATTTAAGACAACATTTGCTTTGGTGTTGTTTTGAATTATTATCATCAGTTCTGGGAGTTTTGTTTATAATGTGAGTTGTTCTGATTTATTTATTGTTTATTCCTCGTGTGTTTAGTTGTCGTGTTTTTTGGCGTTATGTTTTAATAAAACATTTTCTCTTTATTTTCCGTTGAGAAAGTCTCCCGGACTTGGGGCTGAAATATACGGATTATTTTTATTTTTAAGTTAAAGTGTAGTTTTCTTTATATTTTATTTTTTGTCCACTTCTTTGTCGAAATTAAAACCCTCTTTTCTCTTTTATTAGTTTTTCGTAAAAAACAATAATATTTTCTAAGATTGTGATGGAGCCACATGAAACACATTAAACATCGCCACAAGAATCATCCAGCATGCTCAACAAATTTTTTGCAGGCATAAAAGAAGAAAGTGTAGAAAAAGCTTATGTTCATTCAACTACCGTCATAAATGATTACGAAAAATATTTCCCTTCGTCGTCTAGGTCCCTTATATTTCTCTCACCTCTCACTGCAAAATAATTCCTGAAGATAGCGCCAGCCACGAATAATGGTCACTCCAAAAGTAAGATGGGTCGTCAACTTACTTCATGAGGAAGACTAATCAAACCAAATTTTTTGAAAATGTATTAGTTGAGATTCAGGCCTGGTTTTTCTCGTGATTATTCCGTATCGGTTTTGCTACAGTTCCTAATTAATCAATAGACAATGACAAAAAACTAATTTCTGTAATTATGGATGTGAAGAAAACTTCCATTCGAGCTATCATCTGATTCTTCTGGGTAAACATGATGTCTGTGGAATAAGAAGCAATGCAATATTAGATCACCCAGTCTTAGCTAACTCATAGGAATCAAATTTTGTATGGAGTTAGAATGGGATCGGTAAACACCCCATGTTCAAGAAAGGTAGGAGTGTCGCAAGCTTCCATTCTTGTACCACTACTGCTTATAACAAATATCATTTACCTTCTTGAACCAATTACAGGTGACAGACAGGCTGTACTATTTAAAGACAACACAATTTATTTTGTCACAGGTAGAGATTAATCTTCGGTCAAAGAATTCATCTGTCTGTGTATAGCGAAGGAATTACAGTGGTTTACTGAGGGTTACATTTTTAAAATTCATCCTTATTTCATCATATCTTCTTGGCTTTCTCATGGCCTGCCATCATTTTTGAAATAGCTGCCCATTTCTAGGGCAAACTAGTTACCATTATCAGAAAGGAATCTTGTTAGTACCTAAGTCTTATAGTTGACGAAAATTAGTGGCTCAAGTTTGATAGACGAAGTATTCAGTTTGGACGAAATGCAGGTTTATTACAGTAGGTAAAATTTTAACTAGCTCTCCCTGCCCTTAAGTCAGTTTATTATTTTACTATATTATTCTCACTTTAACTATTTTAGCATTGCTTTTCTAAAACATATAGAAGGAAAAGGATCAAAATTGATGCTTTTAACAGTCAATTGAAAATACTGGAAAAAATACAGAAAGGGTATAATCACTAAAGAAGCAAAACCAAAAAACCAAACCCGGAAAGTACAACAAACCAATTGAAAACCAGTGAAAAAAGCACCAGAAAATTAAAGCTAAATAAAATTCAATAAAAGACCAAAAATTCTGAGAATTAAATCAAATACCTAACAACAGTAAAGTGCGCTATTTGTCAATATCCATGATTTGCACAAAATCCAAAAAAATATGAACTGCCATCGATTGGTACTAACGAACAACTGTGAAATAAAAGAAAAAATTATTCTTTCAAACAAACAAAGCAGCAAGTAAATAAATTGGAAAACTAGGTCACCTGATTTGAAATTTTAACTATTGTATTTGTTGCGTATATCCTCTGAGATATGAGGGGCTGATGAGGTATTTGATCATATGATCGGGGAATTGGCTCTATTTCAGGGATTACTAAATTATCGGTTTCTCTTTTGAGAAAACCGGAATATGACTCATTTATTCTTAAATCACCTGAATCTTAGTTCAAATCTAGACTTAAAAGTTGATTTCTATGTAATTTCAACAGCTTCTCCGTAGTGCTGGACAATACATTGGACATGTGAAATTAGATTAGCTTAGTTAAATGAAACAGTATGATCCGGACTATTAAATATGATACCTGATTTCTGATTTTAAACGTTTCATTTCTTTTGGATACCTGTTGAAACGTAATGGGTTGATGATCCTTTATAAACTTACAGCCCTTTGTAACAAAACCTGTTTTTACCTTTATTATAGACATTTCTTGTAGACAGAAATATGGGCTTTCAATAGGTGCCACTTTCATTAATTGTGGCTGATATATTCATGGAAAACATTGAAGAAAAGTTATAAACTTACACCCCTTTGTAACAGAACCTGTTTTTACCTTTATTATAGGCATTTCTTTTAGACAGAAATATGGGCTTTCAATAGGTGCCCCTTTCACTAATTGTGGCTGGTATATTCATGGAAAACATTGAAGAAAAGGCTATTTTGTAATTTTTTGTATACCTGAATCTTTGTGTAAGGAGGAGAAGGATAGAGTCCAACAAAAAAAACCTGTCTATTTAGTATATTGCACTATCGATTAGGTAGATCCTTCATAATGGGCCATATTAAATAAAAAACTTCACTTTGGTATCCTTTTCTTAATAGAACGGCTGGGATGAAATGGGGGGTTTTGCAATCTCAATGGTTAAAATACCTAATTCAGGGGTTCACAACTTCTTCCTATTTCATACCCCCCCCCCAGCCCTCTTGATAATAATTATGCCTTGTCTTCATTATGGCATTTTCAAGCAATTTCCTACGTGTTGTTTTTTAGTTTTTCAGGCAGCCCAGTCTCCATTAGTACTTTTAAGGTCAAAAATTCAAATCAGGCACAATTCAAACGATTTTTTTCGGAAAAGATTGTTTTCGATGAACATACGGCTTTCTTTACTCGGCCCTTTTAACCTAAAAAAAAACACAATGAAGACAGGGCCTTATAAATAGCCTACTGACTAGCAGAAACTAGAAATATACTTTGAGAAAAAAGAGTCTGTGGAAAAAAATATATATACAACCAATACAATGAAATCTTTAGTATTTATTTTTTCCTGCTCATTTCGTTCAATTTGGTTGGTTTTAAGTAATAATTTTACAAGCTCTGTACTAACAAAAAATTTTCTATTTGAATTTGGCAATTTTCTTTTTCTTAAAACATATGTTTATTTTTACTTTTTGAAGAGGAGATAGGTAGAATTCTAGTTAATTGAGTTTTGGCTATCTCGGAAAGCGGTAAGGTTAAGGAAATGAAACTTTCAGGGTTGGTTCTAAAGGCTAAAGTACGTCCCGAGAAGGTATTTTGAAATATCCACCTTCACTCCTTTTCCCTTTAGAGGGCCCTGAAAGTCGCTTTTTGACAAAGCCTTAATTTTCAGTTGCCAGCATCTTTTTTTCTGCCTTAACTTCTAAGAATACAATTCCTGCTATTTGAGTAGAATTCTGAGCCAAATCAATGTTTTTTTTCCAAAAGTTAGGAAATGTATTTGCATATATTTTAAACTTTAGAAATTTAGATTGAGCAATATTTTGAAGCTGAAAAATCTATTTTGCAATGTTTCAATTTCGTAACACGCAAATTTTTAAAGGTCACCAAAGGTGAGGGCCCTCTAAAGGGAGAAGGATTGGAGGTGGATATTTCAAAATACCTTCCTGGGACATACTTTGGCCTTCAGACTCATCTCTGAAAGTTCTATTTTCCTAACCAAACCCCTTTCTGAGATAGCCAAGAGTCAAGCAACTAGAATTTTACCTATGGGATAAAATGAATTGTGTATTCAAGAAAGTCAGCTTTTTTATTGATTTAAAATTTATCAAGAGGAGATAAGAACAATAATCTTCGATGATTTTGTAGCTGCTCTTTGAAGAATAGATCAGTAGCACATCCTTTATTTTCATTTTTACATTTTTCAATCTTAGCCACCTGTCTTATACAAAGTAATCGCTTAGAAGATTATCGTGCATTCACTTTTGTGGAAATTAATCGTGGTTTCCATTTTTTGCATAGAAACACGTTTTAATTTTTGTTTTATAAATTCTGATACATAAATAGTGTTCTCTTTTATTTATTAACGATATTTTTATCAATATAATTCAAAGGCAAAGATTTTCGTGACACTTTTCAAAAAAATTCATAGGCTTGATTTTTACTTCAATCTATCTTTCATTACCTTTTGAAAATCTTAATTGGGATCTTTTTCAAGTATATAATGAAAAAGAAAATCACCAATGCAACAGCACAAACACAAAAAAATACAGAAGGAGAAAAGGAAGACTGTTTTCCTAAATTATTGATTAATATAGACCAGCACTTGAATGAGACCTTAACCCTACCCCTCCATACAATCACATAGGTCAAACAGCATAGCCCTACACAATCAACCATAAAGAATAAACCATGTACAGGCATGAAAAACCAAACACAAGGTCTCATCAGGAGACTACAGTGGCCTATATAGGGTTTCGCCACTTTGTCCAAACGTTCAGATACCTTGTGTAAAGCCCTTCGAGTATACAGATAAACCTGAAAAATCAACTGCATTTGAGCAATTTAGGGCTTTGCAACATTTCTGTTTCTTCTGTTTTCTGCATTAATATCTTTTTTTGTTACTTTTAATACATTTTTTACTAATAGTCCTTTGTCACTAACTCTAGTCAATATAATGTCAGATGATTGATCAATTTTAACTATTCTATTAATATCCTCACTTAAACATTGATTTTTAAGAATTAGCGGGTTAACAACTTCACCCTTTAAATCGTTTAAAATAATTTCAACATAATGTAAATTTACAGTATCTATCCCTGATTTCAAATCACTTCGTTTAGTTAATCACTTCAATTATAAATCAACATTGCCATCATCATCCAGTAATCTGCCTTTATTACTTGAGTACTCCCAATGTTTGTTTCTTAAGCTTGAAAACTTTTTCACTTGGTATGCGTAAACTTTATTAGGTCAATATCCAAGCTCCTACAGTACTTGAGAGATCCAACATTTTTTTCCAATCAATTAGTAAAAATCCACGATTCTCTGTTGCTTCATTAAAGCAGTTGACAATTTGTTTTTCTTTTTTTAAGTCAGATGAATGGTTTTGTCTGATTCTATCAATTTGTTTTGGATTCCAGCGTTTGAAAAATGGAAAATAGTTACAGTTTAATCGTAAAATTCTAGGTGTAATTTTCTCAAAATAGCTCAAAGAAACATAGATTTTATATGTGTTTTGTTTTCTACCTCTCAGGAATAGATTTTCAGTTTCTTCTGATCTTTTTCTGTTAAAAAAATGTAAAAAAAAAACTAAATTATAACACTTGTATTTAGGTGATCAATATCAATGATATCTAATTTATCATTACTCACAACTAAAAGATCCATGTAACCTTTTCTTCCAAGACAATCATGCTAAACATTTAATCTTAATATTTATCTTTTTCAAGACTTTTAGCATGCACAAAATTTTTTTTGAAAGTATAAGTAATCATAAATCAAGTTCAAGAGTAAATTGGGTTTACCACATCCAGAGTTACCACCAATCAATAGTGAAAACGGTTGTTGACTTGCTAGTATATGTTTATTTTTAAAACAATATTTATTTTTTCCACATTCAAATACTTTAACAGGTGCTTTCCCAACCATCTACTTGGTAAGGATTTTTCTTAATAAATTCAACTATAAGACTTATAGCTTTGAAGCGTATAGATTTGAAGCTTATAGCTTTGAAGCTTATACGCTGAAACTTGGAGCTTAATTTTAATACCCAACTAGCTTAACTGCAATAACTTAATTAGCTTAATAATACTTTAACTAGCCCATAGCTCCATGGGATTAAATCCCAAGGATACCGTGTTTACTTTCTTTTGCAAAACCCTTTTTTCAATGTCATTAGGGTCTAGAGCCTTAACATATTTTTTCTAAGAACTTTCTATGTTTACTTGCTCTTAAAGCATAATGAGCTTCTGATAGGCTTCCTAGCTTTCCGAATAATAAATCTGTATAACTATATAATTATCTATCTTTAACGTTAATAGTTTCGACAATTTTCAATTTTTGTTTGATTTGGTTTCATCGTCACCGTCTTTTAAATAAGCATATACTTATGATCATAAGCCTACAACCTTAAACTTTATTGTATTAGTTAATTCATCCTTCATCATACTTTTCACATTTTTATTGACTGCAGGGAAGATAAAAGTTCTTTCTTTTTTACAATATGAGGTATCAAGTTTTTCTTGGAGGTCAGCTTTAATGTCTTCATAAAAACTCTCAGTTTAAATATCATAAATAAAGCACTTCATATCCACATAATATAAATAGATATTTTCACTGTATTCTGGTTTTAGACATTCATAATGAAATCCATACATCAGGAAATTAGATAATTCTGATGCATCGAATTCAGTATAAATAGGTTTGTATAGAATTATTTTTGATTTCGCACTTCTGGCTACGGAGAAACTGTCGCTAAAGTTTATTTTCAGTCCAAATTTATGTTTTTTTTGCCTTTGTGCATTACTGGTAATTATTTCAATGCTATCTCTTTGTATAACATTTTCCATTGTTTTTCAAAAACTAGCATTATCTATTAATTTAAAGAAATCTTTTTCGAAATCATTCTTTCCATTTCTTACAATTTAGTATTATGATTGGTAATTGCTTTTCAATAGCGTAGCTAAGTAAATGCCAGCAGTGTATAATAATAATAATATTCTTTGAACCCACTTTATATACATAAAATGCACTCAGAGGAGTACAAAAATACAGCAGAAAGAATAAAATGGAAAAAATAAACAAGAAAAAACTCACAAAAGAAAAAACAAACATCGTCTCAGCTACTTTCGCACTAAAATTAAGCGAAACGATTAAGTAGAAAGTAGACAAAATTTTCTCAACGCTTGTGGGACATATACATAAACTAGTCCATTTCTGCGAAAATATCGAAAACGCTATATCTACTCGAAATGCACCAGTTTTGAGTCTAGAGTAGTATTTGCAAAAGATATTTGCAAAAACAGCAGTATGAAGATCCAAGCTTCTTCCACTCAGATATTGTGAAAAACTCCACAAAGTGACAAAGAAAAAGACAAGTGGTGCAGAAATGTGTTGTAATGTCTACCCAGGGTCATTTTTTGAAACTGGCCTTTAACACCAGCAAGCAAAATATACGATTTTATAAGCATTTCTTTCAACTCCCAGATAACGAGCGTGTTAGTATTTTTAAAATTTGGTCCAAACGGGAGATCTAAGTAATTTAGAGAAGACGATGAAGAAATAGTTTTTTGGTCAACATGGCTAGTAAAGGAAGGTTGTTTAGACGAACCGTAGAAAAGAAGCTGGGCTTAAGAGGGGGCAATGTACTTTTTTCAATATTAAGCCATGTTTTAAATAAAATTCTATATTCTTATAATGTACAATATCATTTATTTCATTATTTTAAGTTGTACTTAATTTATTTTAAAAAAGTCCAGAAGCTATTGTTTAGCCTTTAGATAACTTATGTAACAATCTGTAATATTTTAGATCAACTTCCCAAATTGCTCATATTAATCCTTATTAATTTCTGATGGAAAGTAATCTTTTAATTGTTGGTATTAGTCTGAGGTTTTAGTCTGAGGTTTAGTCTGAGGTTGTTTTCCTTTACATGGTCGGATATAATAATAAAGGCAAAGTCTTTTTCAGGTAAATATTGTGACACTGCCCAACAATATAAATTATTTGCATCTGAATACATTAGGTAATTTGAAGGCTGTGTTTAATTAAAGATTTTTGTATATGTATTATTTGCTTTAGCATATCTTTTCATACAAAGATATACACCTCCTCTTGTTTCACTTACAATAAAGTTAAACATATCTTAGTCAAGAAAATAATAGAATTTAAGCTTTAGGGTGTTTAAGAAAAGCTTCCTGTGTTAGTCCTGGTGCTGAGAAGAAGTGCCATGGACGTAGTTTACTATTATTTAAACATAAATTTTTAAGATTTTCATGGACTACATATAAGACTAAAACATCAATTTCTAGGTCTAATTAAATATAATTTAATAGTGCTTTGGATTGAAATGATTTCCGAATAGATTTTACTTTTATATATCAAACAGTTCGTGGTAACGAACTGTAGTTAGGAGCGACCCGGCTCAATAGCAAACGAAACTCTAAAAAATGGAATTTTCTTGCTAAAAGATACATCAAAAGAATTGAATTTTCATTTTGATTCTAAATATATAAGTTTTCAAAATGAAATTTAAATAAGTTTTCAAAATCAAATTTAATCTTCGTCATCAAAAGTTACGAGCCTGAGAAAATGTGCCTTATTTTGGAAAATAGGGAAAAACACCCACTAAAGGTCAAAGAATCTTAACGAAAATTACACCATCTCATTCACCGTATCAGAAAACCCTATAGGAAAATTTCGCTCCTATCTACATAAATGTGGAATTTTGTATTTTTTGCCTGAAGATATATCATGGGTGCATGTTTATTTTTTTTCCCCAGGGTAATTTGTATCGACCAAGTTGTCCTAGAATCTCGCAAGAGGGCTGATTCTAACGGAAATGAAAAGTTCTAGTGCCCTTTTTAAGTGACCAAAAAATGGGAGGGCACCTACACCCCCTCCCACGCTAATTTTTTCCCAAAGTCAACGAATTCAAATTTTGAGATGGCCATTTTGTTCCGCATAGTCGTAAACCATATTGATTATGTGTTTAGAATGACTCACTGCCCCACAGGCCCTGGGGAAGGGGCTGCAAGTTACATACTTTGTCCAGTGCTTACATACAGTAATGGTTATTGGGAAGTGTACAGACGTTTTCAGGGGGATTTTTTTGGTTTGGGGTGGGGTTGAAGGGAGGGGGCTATGAGGGAGGATCTTCTCTTGGAAGAGTATGTCACGGGGGAAGAGAAATTCAATGAACAGGGCGCAAGATTTTCTAGCATTACTAAAAAAAAATAAAAAAATAAACACGAAAAAGTGTTTTCAACTGAAAGTAAGGAGTAGCATTAAGACTTAAAACGAACAGAGATTATTACGCATGTGAGGGGTTCTAAAAATACTTTAGCATGAAGAGCGAGGTATTTAGCTAAATACCTTGCTCTTTATGCTAAAGTATTTTTAGTTATTTCAACTATTTATTCTACGGCCTTTCTGATTCAGGGGTCATTCTAAAAGAATTGGGACAAAACTTAAGATTTAGTGTAAAAGGCGAGGTATTAACAAGGGGACAAACCCCCTCATATACACAATAGAAAATATAAGAATATAGAAGTTTGTTACGTAAGTTGATTCTTAAGTTACATATATTTTTGACTAATAAAAAGGTTCGTTAAAAATTAAAAATTCTAGTTGCCTTTTTAAGTAACCAAAGAATTAGAGGGCAACTAGGCCTCCTTCCCCACCCCTTATTTCTCATAATAGTCTGATCAAAACTAAGAGAAAGCCGTTTAGCCCCCAAAAAAATTAATATACAAATTTCATTTTAATATTTTATGTGCGTAGAGCCAAAATCAAAAATGTATTAATTCAAAAATGTTTAGAAATTAAATAAAGAAAAATAGTTTTTTAAACTGAAAGTATGGAGCAATATTAAAACTTAAAACGAACAAAAATTACTCGGTATATGAAGTGGGTTGTCCCCTCCACAGTCCCTCGCTCTTTACGCTAAAGTTTGACTCTTTGCCACAATTCTACTTTTTAAGACAATTAAAAACTTTAGCGTAAAGAGCGAGGGATTGTGGAGAGCACAAACCATTTCATATACGGAGTAATTTTTATTTGTTTTAAGTTTTAATATCGTTTCTTACTTTCAGTTTAAAAAACTAAATTATTTATTTAATTAAACTTCAGAGATGACTTTCTCTGTTAATCTTGAATAATAATTTTTCCATTGAAGATAATTTTTTATCATATATGTTTTCATAGCTATCAATGTATTCATAAGAATAAACCCCTTTTTTATTTATTCTTTGAATTCTTCAGTATTTCTAAATACATCAGAAGTATACTTAGAATTATTTTGTAAACAATTACAACTTATTTTACATTCTCATTTAGCAATATTTTCAGAAAGTCTATCTAACAATGAAGCCATAAAACAGAATAGATATATGAAACTTATTTCGTATTGGGCTTAATTAACAATTATTGTCTTATAAAATAATATAAATATCTCCTCTGAATCAAAATACAGTTATCAGGTATTGATTGTCTAAGAAACAAATGATAGTCATATTTTTAAAGATTATACATTACAATAAGGACATGTTAAGGAATTTTACAGTTTTATTACATTCTGCATGAGTAAGTCTACGTATTTCATCATTTGATCTTGATCTGAATAAAAATGATTATCTACTATTTCTATTTCACAAATTTGAAGCCTTTTAATAGTTTTCATTTTTAAATGTCAATTTGACACCTTTTAAAAATTTAGGTAATTCGTTATAAGTACCTTCCACATAATTTGATAATCTTGTCATTTTATAATTGACCTCATCGACACTTTCAAATTGTAAGACGGCTCTGGTGTATTCTCTATGACTCATGAATGTATATTCCTGTGTTTATTATTTAGATGGCTTAGTTCAATGACACTATTTCTTATCAAAAATCCAAGAGTAGCAATGAAAATTAATAGGTTCGAGTTCTTCATTATCCTTCTAAGAATAAAATATTATGTGTTCGTAAATTGAAATCTGTAACTATATCTATCATACTCTCTATTTTTATTTTTTGCAACAGAGTCAAAAAGGGGTCCAAAATCAGCTTTATCTGTAATTATTAAAATATTAACTGTAAGAGAACTTTCTCTAATCTTTTGAACGCTTGGATTAGTATCGTGTCCTGCTTATTAAACATATACTCTTAGATAACTGAAGCATTTCTTGATTAATATTTATTTATTCAAATATATTAATACAATAAAAAATAGAAATACAATAAAAGACAGGAATAACCAAAACAATGCAATAAAAGATAAAAAAAAACTAAGAAACAATATTTTTCAAGGGAAACCAAAAAATTGTCTCCCCTCATGTACGAAGAAGCACACAAAATGTATTTAAGCTCCTCTAATCCATCCAAATAATAAGAGTCAATCCTAATACTGGTCAAGCCTAACGAACAGTTTTGAATTTCATTTTCTTTCTTGACTTGATTTGTTACAATCCTTTTTTTCTTATTATTAGATCCTTCTGCTCTTTTCTTGTTTCATCGACTTTGAACATGCCTCGTTTGACGCGTGTAAGGATTTTAGCTTTTTCATCTTGGCTTTTCCTTTTTCAGGGGCCAACCTTTACCCCCCCCCCCCCTCCTCCATAAATTCCCCCTCTGCCGATGGAAAAACACCTCTCTCCGGGTAATACCCGCGAAAAATAATGCCAGGGAAAATACATACTGCGGAAAATACCCTCTCCCCTTTAAAAAAAAAACAATGGAAAATATCCCCGCCCCACCCAGAGCATACCATTCCCACGTGGCTGGCTGGTCTCCGATCCCTTTGGACTTTGAAAAAGAACAGGAAATCTAAATTTCTGATCTAATGGTCACACGCCGAAGCTTTAGTGACCCTGAGGGTAGAGGTGTGGATGAGGAATGGGCGGGCCTCCTCCTGTTTGTTATAAATTCTGCTCATTTCGGAGTTTTACGTTATTCTATGCTTTCCGAGTAGCAGCGTTGACCAGAAATGAACCCAGAAATCTCAAGGGAGTAGATGTCAACTTCACATTTCAAGGCTTTTTCAAAGTCTCTTTTGTTACCTCCCCCCCCCGAAT
Source organism: Artemia franciscana (assembly GCF_032884065.1). NCBI lineage: Eukaryota > Metazoa > Arthropoda > Branchiopoda > Anostraca > Artemiidae > Artemia > Artemia franciscana. The sequence goes on from NC_088863.1 coordinate 5,789,917, forward strand.
AAAACTTTGCTGAAAACTAGTATTTTGTTGGCTTTTTGTTGAAAAACTTTTCCACGGAAGAGAGGAATACCAGCATGATGTTAAAACACAGATATTAATTTTTTTTCAAATGAAAGTGTACTAAGAAACATTTTGCACCTGAGATAGTTCGTAAGAAATTTTCTGGTTGGAATTTTCAGCTAGAATACATTTGTATTGTAGGATTTTTTTGGAGGAATGGTGGTATTTTTAGGTGAGTAGAAATATCCACGGCACACTTTTTGCTTAGGGGTAATACATTTTCCGTGGATTTGAACCGGATTCTCCGGTATTATTTAAAAACGATCAGAAATTAAATTCAAAAGAAGTTTTTCAACTGAAAGTTAGGAGCAGCATCAAAAATTAAAACGGACAGATTTTGTTACGTATATGAAAGGGGTGGTCCCATCTCATGACCTTGCTCTTTACGCTTATGACTGTTCCTTAATGTCCTAATTCCTTAAAATTACTCTTAAAACAAAATGGTTGTTTAATGAGAATAATAAGTTTTTTGAAATTTCTAGTAATCTGTTACGAAAGAGTGTTAGTTGGTGCACAATGGGAAGAGGGGATGGTGCCTGAAACAACTTTCCTGATTTTCTAGCATGATCTGATCATAGGTCAGAAATCAAAATTTTCAATAAATAAATCTACACGAGTAGAGATAAATTGAATACGCAAATTAATGAACAAAAATATTTTACTATTGAAGCAAAAATAAAACCCAAAACGAACTGAAATTAAATAAACAGTCATAGCAAACATACATACAAAAGTTACTAATATAAATGAGTAAATAAATCTTAAAACGAATAGAGCTTTAATTAAATTTGCAAATCAAGATTGAAACGGACAAAAATCACTTTAGAGAAGGCTACGGGTGCTAGCTCCCTTCCTAGCGGTAAAAGACTAAACCTACTGCGTCATTGGCTCTTTACTAAAATTGAATTATATTACAATTATTTTTTACCTATTTATTACAACACTGAAAGTAAAAACAAAATTAAAGTAAAGTTAAATTTTGAGCTTATGGGTTTTTTAGCAGCTGATATTATTATATATCAAATATTTAGTTTAATCTAATTTATTCCCAAAACCACTCACGGCAAATTTAGTTTCACTACTAAAAAGATTTAAGCTATTGCCTCCTTCCCTAACTGTAAAAGTCTAAAGCCTATTACGTCATTTGCACTACAATGAAAGCGAATTAAATTAAACATATTCTCTTTTCCAGTTATTAGAGCATTGAATATGAAAATAAAAAATACACTATTCAAATTTTACTTATTAAATTTTATATTTTATTAAAAATAATTTTACTTTTAATTTTTTTTTAAATTAGAATTGAACCTTTAGCCTCATTATAGTATATTAAACTTAAAATGCATATTAAAGGCATTCAATACCTTATGGCAATTAAATATTTCTCCTTTTACTATAAAATAGAAAAGTCAGATCCTAAAAATTTTAGCCATTGTGGAAGTGGGCTGATCTAACAGACAACAAGGTGAAAAAGATCGATGAAATCGGGCTTCATCCGGTTTTTTAGTCTCTTCGTAAAAAGAGTTCGGAATTCTGTTATTATCTGATTTAATTCTGATATTACTAGGGACCCAAACTTTTTGATAGTAGTATATTTAGCTTTCCAGTATCAGGGGTTACATCATCACTCGGTATAGCACACGTTTCTAAGGATACATGCTGTTCACAAAAAACATATTGTTAATATAGAATATACTTTATGAGTTTTAGTTAAGAATGTTGATTTGTTTGAGATTTCCTTATTTATGAATTCGGGTATTTTCAAAATTGAGTAAAACGATTAGAAAAGAAAGACACAGGGGGAATGTCTGGTTAAGAGGCGAGTCTCTGAAGCCTCTATGATCTATAAAAGACTAAATTTTTATAAGTTATACTTGCAGATTCTTTCGACAGACAAAATAATAAGGGAGGGCAAAGATTTCCCTTCGATTATCTTGGGGATGATTCTGAACTTACTTCGAAATTTAATTCCTTATGTGTTACATTATAGAGGTCACCTTACACAAAGGACAATGAAGCATTGTATATTATATAACATTTTTAGTGTAACACAAAATATTTTTATTCTTGCTTGTAAAGAAGGGAAGGAAGGGTTAAAAAAGTGTTAAAAAAAGCCCTTTATCAATTAGTTTTACATAAGAAACTGAAAATAGAGAAATCGAAATCAAAAATCTAAAGAACAAGGCTTATATAAGCTTATATTATAAAATTTGCAACATAAACATCTACTTTTAATTATGTTTCAATACATGCAAAAATATAAATTTTAAATTAACATTCTAAAAATACTATCACATGGAAAATGTTAGCAAATGGAAATATAAGGAAATGGTAAATGGGAAATTAAGACATGGAAATATATTTCCTTTCTCACTGCAGAATTTGGGTATAAATTTGAGATGAAGAGTCGTGCTGAAAATAATTAACCCCATAATTTCTTGCCTCTGTTTGGGCCAAACTTGATGCGACAAAAAAAATAAAAAAACTGCACCTTGCTCATTGTTTTCCCTACTGTGTTTGCTTTGCTCATTTCAAAACACGAAATGTTTTCTTTTTCGTTCAAATTAGCCTGCTCTTAGTTGTACACCCACTTGCTGGATGCAAACATTAATAAATATAAAAAAATATATAAAAGAGACACAGGAGTCTAGGTCTTCTCAATCATGGCATTATCTCCATGATAGAACCTGTTTATTATGTTTTCAATTGCCCTTCCAATAGAGTTCTCAGCTTTTTTCTGTCTTGATATATGAATTGAGTTCACCGTAATGATATAAAACAGTTCGTAACAACAGACTATAAGTAATGACTAATTTAACCTATGATACTCTGAAAAAAGGAGTTTTGATGACGATCAATAAGTGAAAACTAAAGACCTTTCATTGCGATTTGAAATATATAAGAAACATCGAGTTCAAAGTTCCCGGTCAAGAGCTATGAGCCCAAAATTTTTCCAGGTGTTCTAAGAAGGGAGACCCCTCCCCAAAAAAGCCAACAATATTTATAAGAATTATATCTTGAAATGCAGTTTATAATGAACCCTACTGTAGTAGCTTCTAGCTTCAAACAAAAATATAGGACCTTTAACTAAGTAGATAAAATATTCTTTATTTGTCTTACCGCCATTGTATTTGACTAATAGTCTTTCAAAACTGTTAAAAGACTTTCAATAAATAGAGAATAACAGTTCTAGTCACCTTTTAAGCTTCCAAAAAGATTTTGTCACAATAAATTGCAGCCATTTGGTTGCACAAAAATTGAATAAAGCAAGAATATTCAGCTTCCCAGTATCAGATAGTTGCGGTTTGTGGTCGTGAATTATTTATTTAAGACTCAGGCAGTTTTTAAAACAAACGGTCAAAGCAAACACAATTTCTTTTAAATCTTCAGGTAGGCAATTTTGTTTATTTTCGATAAAATTATTCTCAGTAATGTGTAACTGGGTTATCACTATGAGGGCAAGTGTGTCATTACGTAGATAGGAAACGGGAAGAAAGGCTGCCAAAATAGTCAAAAAGCATTTTCTCACGAACAGTTTTTTCAACTTTTTACGAGCCTTCAGATGACTATAGAAGAGGATCAAGACGGGGGGATTAACCTCTAAGCTCCATCCATTTGGGACAAAACCTGAATATGGTTGCTGCTGGGAAATTCAGGAAATTCAGAAAAATGATGCAGGAAAAAGAAAAAGCAAACTGAAAAAAAAAGCATATTTTTGTTGATATGAGTTTTGAACCACTTCAGTAGGTTTCATAAACACTGATTTTCGTGGTATTATTTTCTACAAAATTTTTCACTTTTAGGGGAGATTTTCCCTTGTTAGGCTACCAAGTAAATGCATTCTTAATGCCAAATTAAATTAAAAAGAACAAGTTTTTTTTTAACTGAAAGTAAGGAGAGACATTAAAACTTAAAACGAACAGAAATAACTTCGTATATGAATGTGGCTGCTTTTTCCTAAACGACCCATTCTTTACGCTAAGGTTCGACTCTTTCTCTCAACTCTACTTTTTAGAACAGTAGAACACTCTTACCCCCTTTCATACACCAAGTAATTTCCTGTTGTTTTAAGTTAATGCCGCTCCTTACTTTCAGTCAAAAAACTTATTTTTTATTAGTTTAATTTCTGAACGTTTTTGAATTAATGCATGTTTTGATTTTGTCTTTACGCAGATGAATAATTAAAACAAAATTTGCATATGTTTTTGGATAAATGGCTTTTTTATAGTTTTGATCGAATGATTTTGAGAAAAAAAGAGCAGGGGAGGAGGCCTAGATGCCCTGCAATTTGGTTACTTAAGAAGGCAACTATAACTTTTTATTTTTTACGAAGTTTTTATTAGTAGAAGATATACGTAACTTACAAATTAGCTTACGTAACGAACTACTGTATTCACCTGTTTTTATTAGGTATATGAGGGGTTTACCTGTTTTATTAGGTATATGAGGGGGTTCACCCCCCTCGTCAGTACCTATCTCTTTTCACTAAAGCTAAAATTTTGTCCTAATTCCTTAAGAATGATCCCTGAATCATAAAGGCCGTAGAATAAATTATTGAAATTACTAGAAATACTTTAGCTTAAAGAGCGAGGTATTAGGAGGAGGTAAACCCCTCATATGCGTAATAATTCCTGTTTGTTTTAAATTTTAATGCTGCTCCTTACTTTCAGTTGAAAAAACTTTTCATATGTATTTTTTCTTTTTTTTCTAAATAAGGCTAGAAAATTCTGCGCTCCCTTCATGGAAATTTTCTTCCCTCACGACAAATTCCTCCATGGAAAATAACCCCAGCATATCCTCCTTTTAACAACTCTTCCCCCAAACTAAGAATCCCCCTTAAAACGTCTCTACACTTCCCAATAACCATTACTATCTGTAAGCACTAGTCAAAGTTTTGTAACTTGTAGCCCCTCCCACGGGGACTCTGGGGGAGTAAGTTGTCCCTAATGACATAGTTATAAGCCTTTTGACTGTGCTGAATAAAATGGCCATCTCCGAATTTTCATCATGTGACTTTGGGAAAACAACTAGCTTGGGAGGGGGCCTAGTCCCCTCCAATTTTTTTGGTCACTTAGAAAGGACACTAGAGCTTTTCAATTCCATTAGAATGAGTCCCTCTAGCATCATTCTAAGACCACTGGGTCAATATGATCACCCCTGAGGAAAAAGAAGAAAAAACAAATAAACCTCCATCCGTGATCTGCCTTCTGACAAAAAATACAAAATTCCACATTTCAATATATAGGAGCTTGACACTATTACTCTGGGGTTTTCTGATACGCTGAATGCAATGGTGTGATTTTCGTTAAGATTTATAGAATTTAGGGGATGTTTCTCCCTATTTTCTGAAATAAGGCAAATTTTATCAGGCTCTTAACTTTTGATGGGTAAGAATAAACTCAATGAAACTTATATGTTTAAAATCAGCATTTAAATTCCAATTCTTTTGATGTAGTTATTGGTATCAAAATTCCGTTTCTTAGAGTTTTGGTTACAATTGAGCTGGGTCGTTCCTTAGCAAAATCAAAGGAAGTATTTATATGCTTGTTGGCGAGATATTTATAGTTTTTGAGGTGAAAAGGAGTCATGAGCACCGTCAGAGAATCACCATGGTGGGGTAGAAAATTGAAAAAAAACTCATTCTATTGAAGTTAAATGAGAATATCAGGTTTTTCGTTTCTTATTAAGATGTTTTTTTTGTTCATGTTATAAAAAAACATAAATAGCTCAAAATTTTCAGTAGTTTTTTAAGTCATAAGTAGCTGCCGTTTTAAGTACTTACTGACAGAGTCGCAAATAGTCAGATTCACAAAGAGAAATAGCTAAGGTTAAAACAAGTAACCGTTGCACTTGGAAATAGTCAAATCAGTAAATAGTCACAGTTGCGGTAACAAACAGTATGAGTTACATTTCCAATTTCAATTAGCCATATTCGCAAAAAATCAAAGTTGTTAGTGTTTGCATTATTAATGAATTGATTTATGAATCAGAACTATTCACTTATCTTTGCAGTCTCTGGTACAATTAGCCACTCTATTTATGTAAGTACTCGCACTAAAATGTACTTGAATAAGTATTAATAGCAGTGATATTAGTAATAGTAGTCGTTGTAGCAATAGTAGTAGTAGTAGTAGTAGTAGTAGGTATTGCAATAGTAGTTGCAGCAATAGTAGTGTGTGATTAGTTTTTTTTTGGATATTTCACCATTCCCTCAGCTTTCTTTGACAGTTAAAACTTAATACCAATAAGAAGAACTGAGGTATTACTATTACTATCTTTTGAGAGCCGACATACAATCAGTGCGTTCGAATTTAACTGAACCTTCCCTGATAGTTTTAAAATTAACACCCTTAGCCGTAGCAGCAGTAGTAGCAGTGGCAGTTGTACCGGTAGTGGTAGTATTAGTGATATAATTATTACATTGCATATAGTACCTTTTGTTCCGTTTTACGTTTCGACTAAAAGTTTCAGTTCAGAAGCACTAGCTGCTACTTAAATATAAAAAATGTACCCAAATAACAACCTTCCTACACATATCGGGATTCGATCTCATGAAAATTCTCCCATATTCAAAGTTCTCTCACAGTTTCATCCGAATTCTCCAGATTATTTAGAAAACTTAGGATTCATCATGTGCCCACTTTCCCATTAACAAAACCTAAATTTGAACAAGGGAAAATTCATAGCCCTTGCCTCAAGAGATGTTGGGACTCATGTCATCCCCGTTATCAGGTCTTTAAACTACTTTAAACAAAAGAGCAATCTCAAAGTCTTAAGAGAAGGTTTCTTAGGGAAGGACAGCAAAGAAGATTGTCCAGGGGACTAGTTTCCTTTTATCTTTTCACTCTTAAAATGGCACTAGAGCCTTGAAATTTTCAAACCAAAAGGAAAAGACGGACAGGTGACCTTATAATGGTCACAAAATGACCTTTTATAAGGTCATAAAACTATGACCTTATAAAAATTCACGATGCTCCCCTCTCCCAAAAGAGGAAATACGTTACAAATTGTGCATGAATTTGGATCAGGAAGTACCTACCCTCAGAAGGGTGTAATTTCAAAATATTCCTCTAGGATAAGAACACCATTCATGTTTGGCAAGACGTATATTTCACCCACCCTGATACTCAATGTCTTTAGGACTCTGGCATTAAGTACAATTCCATAGACTCAAAGGGCAACCGGATTGTATACTTGCTCTTGTTTAAAAGACAAAAAAGATGTAAAATAACAGATAACTTCGAATTCCGTGAACTCTGGTTCCCATATGTATCTATTTTAATGTGGTTAATGTTTAATTTAAACAAGTAATGTTCTCTACTTTCTGTTTCTGTTGGTAAAATAGATTACAAATTTTAAACAATGATTTGTTCTCTGGATGTTTCTTGTCTGGCAGCAGGTTGTCTTTGAATAGATTAGGTTGGAGGAGGAGCGTACGTAGTTGTGTTGGCCTTAGGCGGCTTGGTGCTGCAGTAAGTTATTACTAGTAGTAGTAGTAGCATTTATACACTGATTATTTACCGTACTATTTAGATGTTCACTTAAGGATCTGATAACACTTATGCAGTGCATCTGAATTCGCAAGAAAGATATGTAAATTGATTAAATTGTAGCAACGGCAGCAGTGCAAAAAAAAGACCTATTGCCTATAGCATACAAATAGTATTTGTTATTGGGAAGTAAACAGGTATTTTCGGCTTGGTCAATTTTTTCTGTGGAAGCTATCAGGCGTGGAATATGGGGGATGCCCACTCTTCAATACTAACTCTATATGCTAAATTATGACTTTGTATCCCAATCCTTTACGAACAATAAGTGAAACATAAGGTTTGCTTAATTAGAGTAAGAAGCCTTTCGAAAGTTCTTAATTACATTAGTGTGAAGAGGGAGGTGTTCAGAGGAGGAAATTCTCCTTACTTGATAGTTTTTGTTCGTTTAACTTTAAATGTTGATCCTTAATTTCAGTTGAAAGAAATGTGTTCGTTTTTATTATTTAATCATTCAAAGGCAAAAACGATTCCCAGTGTAAAACGCTGAAATGTTGCTGATTTGCAATAACCTAAAATATCTAGCAGTTTATTTTTCATTTTCCTAAGCCTATGCCCGTGTGATTTCAAATCTATATTTTTGTGGTAAGCAAAAAAAAAAATGCATGAAATTTTCTTTAATTTCAATTTTTGTCATTGATTTTTGGTAAAACGGAGAATTGATTAATTTGAGGAAAAAACTGATCGGAGACGGAAATCGATCTAATAAATATAGAAAGTGAAAACACCGATATATGGTTTAATCAAACTATTGCCCATTACTTCCAGTTTGAAGCAAAACATCGTCAAACTCATCTAATAACGAACTTGAATCAAAACAATGATGCCCTTTGGATGCATTAGCTAGTTTTCATAGGCAGATAGACTGCCACTGCATCCACCTTGTCAACGTATCGTTAAACAGTGATGAGAGGGTAGAATGTTGACGTAAAGTATATAAGAAATGTACAAGATTTCTAAAGATTCAAAATATTGCTAAATTCTCTTAAACTGTATTTTCATCGCGAAAATGCTATCATTTTAAGCTACACAGTCAGAGAAAACATCAGCTCGCAGTGGCTTGACATCTTTCAAAATTTGAAAGGTAAGGGAAACTTCAAAATTTTGTTTAAATGAGTCTTTTTCAATAATCTAGGAACAATGGTTATACACGATGCTCCTTAAGTAAAAGAATGAAGCAAATACACACATATTTGAAACCATCAGGATTCAAAGCCACATTTTTATACCGTTATCGCTCATATGTTGGCCTTGTATTTTTATTTTGGACTTAACTTAGATTTGAAACCATACAACCTTAATTCCTTAGCTTAGAATTATTCTTCTATTTCACTGAGTCACAATTTGCAATTTTTTTACGGATTCAAAATATTTCCCAACTTTTTTGTAACGATCGGGGATTCATCTTAGCACTGCATTGAGTCAGTGCTTAACAAATTTTGAATCAAGTTATTCCCTAGATTGGACTGACTTCAATTTTTTTGTGATTTAGCACTTAAACCACTCTTTACACTGTGTTTTACTTTGATTGCTTTTTACTGAGCCAGGTTGGAATTAGTAGACTATAGTCTGTCCGAAAGTTGGAGCTAGCTCAGTACAGAACAAAGTCTTGAGATATAAAATTTCTATTTGGTTGTCATAGTCTTTCCTTTATATATATTCTACTACAAAAGTCCTTGCTTGACATCAGTTTCAACAGGGTGCCGCGTGGTGAGATTCTGTTAAAGGCCTAATGGTGGACAGGACAGAAACTTAGAGAATTCTGAGTCAATTTATTGTCTCTGCTCTTCTAGGTTTGAGTTCATTTTTTAAACTGAAACTACCTAGGTGCATCAATCCCACATTTGTTTTCTGAACCAGTTTATTATGTGAAAATTTGCCTTGAAAAATATTGCCATATATGGATTATTATATGAGAAAAAAGTTTATAATTTGATATCAAGCTATGATGCGCTATCGGTTAAGTTTAGAAAAAGCAAGAGAGAGGATTTTAATTTCCTATTACTTTTGATTCATGTTGGAATAAATACTCTCTTTCAACAGTACTTTTCTGACTTCATCATCTTCTCTAGTATTCACCTCTCAACTAATATTTACCTTCACCTGCATCATCATCACCTATTATTTTGTTAAGACATAAATGTTGAATAATACCAAACACGACTAACGAATACTGATTCCAACCTACAATAAAAATAATTCCATACCTTATCTATATATTCAAAGTTTTTGTGAATTCTTATGAAGAATTCTTATTTCTTTTTCACACAAATAATATCTTTCATGCTTGACAAAAAAAAAATGCAGAGGGCCAGTTTGTCTGTTGTATGAACAGTCTAAAATATAGAACAAATCTGGATATTCAGCTCCGAGAAGGGTAAAAAAATCTTGATCCCCAAGCAAAGCAGACATATTATACTTTTCAAACAAATATTTATAGCCGGAGTACGTAAGATGGTAGTTGTATTCTTTACTTTGTCTTGCTTTCTCTAAGTTAAACAAAATGACACCAGTGTTGAAACCCTGAAAAACAAAATATATTTACCATCATTGAATAGATTAGGCACTCCAAGAAAACTGATCGATTTTGTATACAGATAATAATTTAACGAATATCTTTTATTGGTCCTCTAGTACGACATACAATTTAGCCCCCACAGGCTACAAGATAGTAAATAATTCAAAAGACTTGAAATCCTGCAATTTCACAAAAACTCAACTTTTACTGTTGTACAAATGGTTTTGGCATAAAATTTGCTGTGACTTCAGTCATGAATTAACTGATTATAGTGAAAGTTATGGAAAACAGTAGTAACATCAGAGACAAAAAGAAATTTCTCTAACTCATTTTATTTCGAAGAGAGCTTTTAAATTTATTCACTAAAACACCAATGTATAAGCTCCACCATATACATGATATTTCTCTTAACACATAACTGTATATTTTTTAAACCAAATAAAAAAAAAAAAAAAATCCAAGAAACTCGTAGCATTTCTTATGTATAAAAAGGAAGTGTTTTAGCAATCTATGCTACTACTGAGAGTCTCTAATTCAGAAGAACGATATAACATTTTTCTTGACCCCTCGGCATGTGCCTTTGCTTTAGATGCAATTTTTTGGTGCTATTGTCTACAATAGATTAATTCATAGCTCACGGAAACAGGAAATATCCTTTTAAAAGGATGTGTTTTATTTTTACCACTGTTCTCCATTTATCCTTGATCTGCTATGCTTTTCAAAGGATAAAAGATTCGAAACACTGAGGGCTACTATTTATTATTTGCATCAATGTGCTGTCTGCAGTGTAAAAGTTGAATTCAATCCCTTTTATGAATTTTAATTAGTTTTGAGTCTCCTTAATTAGACCTTTCTATATTGATACAAACAAAGTAAAAATTTTAATTATTTTTCCATAAGAAAGTGGTATTTAATGATAAATCACAACATTATTGCTAAAATCAAAGAAAGAACTCGTTTTGTTGATCTTGAATGGGAAGAGATATAACGGAAGAGTTCAAGAAGCTTCTATGATCATAATTAGTTCCAAAGGGGATCTATTCAGAAGGATATACACAACCTACTTAGAAACAGTTTTTCACAGAGGTGTGTGTCAGTGGAGCCACTGAACTTGGATTTTCTTTATGATTTTCCAGATATTTATTATCTGTATTTATGGATTTTGTTGCACCTTGATGATATTGCTTTTCCTTAAGTTTTCTGGCCATTATCTCAACGGCAATTTCCAAAAAGAAACTATATCACTGACTTTTAGCGTCTTGGCACAAGTAAATAGGCTTTAAAACTTCAAATTTAGAAAGTCAAAAGAACACTTAAATTTTAAACTCTGCTAGTACTTGGACATTCTAAATCAGACGTTCCCAAATCTTAGGGCGATTTAGCGTAATTACAACTATTTTGTAATTAAGTTTTGAGATAATTTGAGCTACTTTGTATGGTTAAACTGGGTTTGAAGGTTGTTTTAATCCTTGAAAATCTTTTCCCATACCAGCTCTATAGGCTTCCAATCAACTAAATAAAAACCAGTCAGCCTTAAGACTCAGCATCATTTTGAGTGTCATTATATCAGGAATCAGTAGAGTCGAAAGAGATTGAAGGAAGTATATTTCCGCATCCGTTGGGCCTCTTAGGGAGATGAGCAATTATTAATAATTGAGATTTGATTTGAAATGAACTATAAAAAACCTATGAAAATCTGTAGATGGTGTTGCAGGCAAAGTGTCATTTTTTTAAAGCAAAATCAGGAGAAAAAATCAATTTGTATTATATGAATTAAATGATGTAAATGCAGGATACTAAAGATATGAAACTTATATATATAATGATCTTAAAAATTGTTATATGTGAGCAAAAAGAGGGGTAGCTTGCGCTAATTTTAAAAATCAGACAAACTCTGAGAAGTACATATATTCACTCAGGTTTCTATTGAGGGTTGAATCTAAATAAGCTTTAAACAGAGCAAATCAGAAAATAAAAGCATTATGTTCAATAGTCAAAACAATTGAATTAAAACTGAGTCCAGTTAAACGAAGTCTTATTTAAATGGGATTGAGTTTTATTCACTCAAACGAGGTATATGTTAAATGGGGTTGATTTGCTCGTGAGCTAAATTGCACGGTGCACAGCTAAAAGAGAATTAAATTTAAGGATTAAGTCAAATAGGGTTGAGTTACTGGGGGTTTAGTTGCCCAGGGATCTAATTGAACGAAGGTTCTGTTAAGTAGGGCTTAGTTACATTTGGGTTCAGTTAAACGGGGATTCAGTTGCCCGAGATGCTATTTAAATGGGCTTGAGTTTCATAGAAGCTCAGTTACACGTTTTAGGTTACACTCCAAACTTCTTTTAAGCAATGTGAAACGTCAATGCAACACTATCATATTTTTAATGCTTATTAAATGTACTTGAATGTAACACCATACATAAAGAAAATCTTTGTTTTTTTTACTTAAGACTCCAGAGCAAAGTCAAGCTAGGGATCTACATTCTGTCCATGAACCACCAAAATCCAACCGGAACCCAACGATGAGGCATGTAATGTTCACTGGAGTTTAAAAGGGCGAAGAGAGCCAACAAATTAAAAAGTTTAATATGGCTTAAACTTTAAATAGTTCTAAACAGGTAAAAAGAGTTAAAGAGATGAAAGCCACAACTAGGTTAAACTGTTGAAAGGTTGTGAACACCCTCAAACCCCTCCTCAATTAGCTTTGACTGGATCCTATAGAAATTATCTAAATTCGAGGTCATTAGACAAGTTAAAAAAAAAACAGGCACTTTAGCGAAAATTCGATAAATTTTTCTGATTAATCGTCATTAAGAGGGAAAGACATTTTAAAGAGGATAAAAAACTATGAAAATAAATAGTAAGATATAAAACGTTTTTCTGCTTAAATTCTACTTTATATGAAAGGTATTACGACAAGAATGAATCAAACAGTTTGCAGTAATGAACTGTAGTAAGGAGTGACCCGGCTCAATAGTAACCAAAACTTTAAGATAGAATTTTAATATCAATAGATACATCAAAAGAATCGGATTTGAATGTTAATTTCAAATATGTTAATTTCATTAAGTTTAGTCTTATCTATCCAAAGCTATGAGACTGAGAATATTTACCCTATCTTAGAAAAAGCGGAAAACACCCCCTAAAAGTCATATAGTTTTACAGAATTATATATCATGAAATTATAGGATTCATAGAATCATAAAATGTTGTAATCAGATTCAACCTATCAGAAAACTCTACTGTAGAAGTTTCAAGCTCCCTTGTGCAAAAATGTGGAATTTTGTATTTTTTGCGAGAAGAATGATCACGAATGCATGGTTATATTGTTTTTCGGTCGTAATTGCATCGTTCCAAAGATCCTAGAAGAGGGCTCTTTCGAACGTAAAAGCTATGGTGCCCTTTTTAAGTGAAAAAAAAAATTTGAGGGCATGTTTCTTTAGTATAGTTGAAAAATTCCATAACTATATCTTTAGGAGTAAAATGAACCCCCACAGTCCCCGTAGAAAGGGCTGTGAGTTATGAAATATGCCCATTGTTTACATATAGTAATTGTTATTGGGAACTATAGAGCCTTTTATTAGGGGAGAGGTTGTTTAGATTGGACGTCTATGGGGAGGATCTTCCTTGGAAAGAGAATTTCTAGGAGTACATATTTCAGGAGAAATCTTACGGTGGAAGGTTTTGAATGAAGTACCATACGAATTCTTATTAATTTTCTTACTTTCTCTTTACCAAATTTTTTATATGGAGACATTCTGGGGGAATTATCCAGGGTCTTTTTCTAAGTGTCTTGTTTAAATTAAAGAATGCTTATGGTATCCTCTCTGTGGTTTCGAGCTTAGCCACAGGAGTAAAATATTGGAGCTACCAGCCGATCAAGACGTTATTACGCGCACTTGGGTCTAATGTAATGCTAGAGCGCGTTTATTTAGTACACCTATGTAATAGAGTTTGTATGTTATTACATAAAAACAACTAGTTTTTTTAACTGAAAGTAAGGAGCGACATTAAAACTTAAAATAAACAGAAATTACTCCGTATATGAAATGGATTGTCCCCTCCGCAATCCCTCGCTCTTTAAGCTAATGCTTTTAATTGTTTTAAAAATCAGAATTGTGGCAAAGAGTCAAACTTTAGCGTAAAGAGCAAGGGATTGCGAGGGGGACAATCCATTTCATATACGGAGTAATTTCTGTTTGTTTTAAGTTTTAATGTCGCTCCTTACTTTCAGTTAAAAAAACTTGTTTTTTTATGTAATTTCTGAACATTTTTGAATTAATGTATGATTGATTTTGACTCTCCACACGTAAACTATTCAAATGAAATTTGCATATTAATTCCTTTTTTGGCTAAATGGCTTTCTCTTAGTTTTGATCATACGATTTAGAGAAATATGGGATGGGGAAGGAGGCCTAGTTGCCATGCAAATTTTTCGGTTACATAAAAAGGCAACTATTAATTTTAATTTAAACGAATTTTTTTATTAGCAAAAAATATGCGTAACTTTAGAATTAACTTACGTAACAAACTTTAATATACTTTAATTTATATTATGTATATGAGGGGGTTTGTACCCTCGTTAATACCTCCTTCTTTACACTAAATCATAAGTTTTGTCCCAATTCTTTAAGAATGACCACTGAATCAGAAAGGCCGTAGAATAATTAGTTGAAATTACTAAAAATACTTTAGCATAAAGAGCAAGGTATTTATCTCCTCCTAAATACCTAGCTCTTTATGCTAAAGCATTTTTAGAACCCCTCATATGCTTAATAATCTCTGTCCGTTTTAAGTTTCAATGCTACTTCTTCCTTTCATGTGAAAAAACGTTTTCATGTTCATTTTTCATTGTTTTCTTATAGTAATGCTAGAGAATCCTGCGCCCTTTTCATTGATTTTTTCTTCCCCCATGAAAGATTCCTCCAAGGAAAGATCCTCCAACTTAGCCCCCTCTCCTCAGCCCCACCCCCAAACAAAATAAAGTCCCCCTGAAAACGTCTGTACACTTCCAAATAACCATTACTATATGTAAACACTGGTCAAAGTTTTTAACTTGCAGCCCCTCCCCCGGGGATTGTGAGGGAGTAAGCCATCCCCAAAGACATATTTATTATGGTTTTTGACTATGTTTAACAAAATGGCTATCTCAAAATTTTGATCCGTAGGTTTTGGGAAAATAATGAGCGTGGGAGGGGGCCTAGATGCCCTCCAATTTTTTTGTCACTTAAAAAGGGCACTAGAACTTTTCATTTCCGTTAGAATGAGCCCTCTTGTGACATTCTAGGACAACTTGGTCGATACGATGACCCCTGGGAAAAAAAAACAAATAAACACGCACCCGTGATTTGTCTTCTGGCAAAAAATACAAAATTCCACATTTTTGTAGATAGGAGCTTGAAACTTCTACAGTAGGGTTTTCTGATACGCTGAGTCTGATGGTGTCATTTTCGCTAAGATCCTATGACTTTTAGGGGGTGTTTTCCCCTATTTTCCTAAATAAGGCAAATTTTCTCAGGCTCGTAACTTTTGATAGGTAAGATTAAACTTGATGAAACTTATATATTTAAATCAGCATTAAAATGCGAATCTTTTGATGTAGCTATTTATTTCAAAATTCAATTTTTTAGAGTTTTTGTCACTATTGAGCCGGGTCGCTCCTTACTACAGTTCGTTACCACGAACTGTTTGACATAATATGGAATGTTTTCTAAGGGATGTATTTGCCTGTTTCATAGTAAGGATTGTTTTCCAAGATATGCAGGTGTATATTATGCCATAGTTTCTTTTTGAAAACCCACGAGGACCAGGAAAAAACCTTCAGGAATTCTTTTCTTCAGGATTTCTGTGTTTATTATGATTAAAAACCTTCTAGACTTATTCACTTCAAGATTTTTAAGTCTTTCCTTTAAAAAACATTCAGAGGGGCAAGTCACTCAAGCATTAACATAGTCCTTACATCATCCCAATATATTAATGCATATCAGCCATTTTGTGCTGTCATATTCACTGCCATTTTCTACATGGAGAACTAGGGGGCTATCTACATTGCCCCTGTGGGCTATAAAACTGGAATGTAGTGAACTTCCCCACCAGCCGTCTCTTGGATTTTGAACAAACAACAATAATTTTTAAAAATGGATTCTTCCAGAAAGTTAAAGAAAAATTAGATTTCTGCTTATATGATGGTAAGTCTTTCTTTTTCTATACCCTTCCTCTTCCCATCAAAAATTTAGGTGTGCATACCAAGCTTTGAGTAACTTAAATTTTTATATATGACTAACATCTAAAAAAAACCTTTTGATACTGGTATTGCATGATTCTCACAATAAAAGAAAAAAAAATCTACCAAAATGTATTTTAACTTCGTCTTCGATTTCGATGAACCTTTCCGCTAATCAAAGCAGAATGTTAAAAATAAAGTACAAACAAGTACACTATGTCAAACCCTTAACGAAGGCTTCAATCATGTAAAAGACTTAATTTCTGTCGGACAGCTGCTCTTTTGATAAGTGCAAGGCAGCTTCCTTACCATCTGGGGAACTTGAACATTATGTTATTGCATGTGAGTCAACAATTAGAATGCTATGGTTAAGCATTCTTAATTTTTGAGAAGGGCGATCCAAATTTCTAGCTACTTATGTTTTAAGCGGTCAACATAACAAACTATTGCTATTTAATTGTGAAAAAAGGGATGCGTATTTTCCTTATTGAGAAAAAAAATCAAAAATATAATCACAGAACAAAAATACTTGTAATCAGGGGGACTCCTTAATTCAATTTTTGCTGTCAAATGCCCTATTTTTCTTATATTTGCTACATAATTAATCTTGACTTAGCAAGACTATTTGATTGTATTTTGGTTAGTTGAATTCGCTACCTTAATTTGAAAAAGTTTCTTTTGTTCTAGTGGGTCGTGAAAACTATGATTTCTATTCTTAATTTTCTTAGGAGTGGGGGTATGAAATGAGTTAAAGTTGAGTAAGGTATGCTGAAATTAGGCTCAAGTTATTTGAAAATAGATTATTACAAGAACGTTGATGATATTCTTGGCTCCAATAGAAATTTAGATGGTCCTCCTCAAAATTTAAGGATTATGTTTAACCACAACATTCCAACTTGTGATTTGCATTTAATAACAGAGTGTCTAAAGTCACCGGTAAGAGCCTTTTCGTGGAATTATCAGAAAAGTAGCTCTCCGATAGAAATAGCGTCTCCTATAAGATAGAAGCCATCATTTAGTGATTGACCTAGCGTACCTGCTTAGAAAAGTGCCTTTTTTTTTTATCAAAATGCTTCCAGTCGTAGAAAAAAACAATGAAATTGAAGACGGGGGTAAAAGCGTATGGATTTGCCAGTAAATAGGATTATTCTATCATTGTGAGAATCAAGCAAAAGCAGGATGGGAGGTTTTTTTTAGACGTTGATCCAAAATAATGAATTAAAGTAGCTCAAATTTGGGTGTGCATACCTTATTGTTTGGCGGGGGATGAGGAATAAAGAAAGAGAGGCTTACCAGCATCCAAGTAGAAATCCAATTTTCTTTCGACTGTCTGTAAGAGTCCAATTTTTATAATCCTTGTTCAATGTTCAAAGTCTAATAGAATACTGATGGGACAGTTCTTTCGAAACCCATTTACATAGCCCCCAAGAGACAATAGAATTTTTCGATTCCCTGTAAGAAAAGTAGTGCATGAGGCTTCTGTTTTCCTGGAAATAGCGAGAAAGGCTTTGCTCAATAAAATCAATATAATGTTTCTCCATATATAAAATGACTGCAAATTTGCTAGCACAAAATGGCTGATATACGTTAATATATTGGGATAAGGGGGTGGTGCCGTGAGTATTTTTAAAGACCAATCGCAGAAATCCTGAAGTAAAGAAGTCCTAAAGGTTTTTAAACAGAACAAACTTAGAAATCCTGCAGTATAAAATCCCAGAGGTCTTTTAAAGAACCATCTTAGAAATACTGATTCAGAGAGTTCCTGAAGGTTTTTCCCTGGCTCTCTTGGGATTTGAAAAATAAGCTATGGCATAACAAGACACCTGCATCTCCTAGAAAAAATTCCCTCTGATGTAACAGGTATCTATATCTCTTAGAAAACATTTATTTTTATGTATTTGAACCCTTTTAAATAAAAATATGTACTTTAGTATTGTATCAGACCCAGGTTTGCGTAACGATGTTTCTTGTGGCTAATGGCTCTGATATTTTACCTCTATAGCTTCGCTTGGAATCTTGGAGAAAATACTACTAAAACTAAGGTGAATTTTTCAGAGCGATTCGTCCAAAAGTAATTATACGTGATGGGGGGAGTTTTCAGCGAGTTGGAGAAGTCTGGGGAGAATTTGAAGGGGGAGAAGAGGGGTTGCACTTTACGTTGGATGAAACTTACACCGATGAGTTTGCCGTGAGGGTGAGGGGTATATTTCATGAAGGCTGAGCCCAATCTAGGGCAATGTTAAAAAAACAAACAGAAATTTCGCAGTATATGAGGGGTCACCCCTCCTCAATACCTTACGCTTTACGTTAAAGCTCGACTGTTTACTAAAATTAAAACACGAGGGCCGTTCAATTTAAACCTGGGGCTTTTTTAAAAGTTCAAACGGCTTTATCGTAAAGAGCAAGATATTGAGGAGGGGTCAACCTATTATAACCGGAATAAATCTGCCGAAACTAATATGCAAATTTTTGTTTTATTTTTTCCTGTAATAAGAACTTAATACAAACCTACATTAGTCAAAAAACGTTCGGAGATTGAATAAAAAAGCTAGCCTTTTTTAACTGAAAGTAAGGAGTGACATTAAAATTTAAAACAAACAGAAATTATTGCGTATGTGAAAGGGTCTTTCCCCTTCTCAACGCCTCACTTTTTAAGCTAAAGGTCTTATGGTTTCAAAAAGTATAGTTGTGACAAAGAATCAAATTATACCGTAAAGAGAGAGGTGTTAAGGAGGGGTCCCTCCTTTTCATACACGGTATAATTTCCCTTCGCTTTAATTTTTAATGTCGTTACTTACTTTCAGTTAAACCAATTTTTTTTTATATTTAATATCAACTAAGAGCCATCAAAAGTTATCTAAAATATGAGGGAAGACCTAACCAAACCTTAAGCAGCAGTCCTTATGCTAAAGTTTGACTTTATCCTAGTACTTAGAAAATGTATAGGCTAGTGAATATGAAGGCGTATTTTCATATTTCTTGGAAAAAAGAAATATTCACTTGGTGTTGGAAAACAAATTATGAAGAAAAATAGACCACTCAGTTTTAGGTTCTTTAAAGATCAGTACGTATCCTTAACCTAACAACGGGGGGGGGGGAAACTTCCCTCATATTGGCTGACATTTTGGGTAATTATGCTTAATTTCGAGAAACAAAAATACTAAATGAGCTCTTTTTCTCTGAACATTGCTGCCTAGGAGCATATTTTGAGTTCTAGATTCGGCCTTTAGAGGGTAGTAACCCACCATACATTTAGGGTAATCCTATGGATTTTATTGAAAAATTAAATTAAACCAAATACAGAAACAAAACAGAAAAAACTTGTTTTTCATATTAAAGAAAACAAAGTTCATCTCAACTTAAGAGGAAAAGCTGCTTTTTCGTATTTGAGGTCTTGGTGTCTTTACCTTATAATTTTATTTATGTCCTACCACTTTGAAAGTGTTATACATAGTGTATAAAAAGGTGCAAACAGGGAACTAGAAAAATAAATAATGGTACAAAAAGGTTTAGTCAAATGTTGCCTGTTGAAAAAAAGAAGAATGAAGGTGATAAACTGAATGAATGTTACCCATATCCTAGGCAATAAAAACAATTACAGATAAATTCTGAAAGACAAAAAACCTGAAACAAGTTACTAAACGGGCAAATTAGCAGATAAGTATACAAAAATAAACTAGGAAGTTTGACATATTAGACTCAAGATATAGAGAGTATAAGAAATGCGATATCCTTACATATAACAAATACTCTTAAGATAAGCAAATAAGCAAGAGCACCCACACAAAGAACAAAATTACCTTTCGACTGTAACTTAAGTTCCTGCTTGCAAATTTTTTATGTCAGGACAATTTGCCAGAGGTGATCCTATTAGATTACCGTAAAATTCATCAAACAGGAGTTTGGGTTAGAACCCATTATAAGAAATAATTTATGTGTATGGGAATTTTCACAAGTTTCAAAGAAAATTCAGTCGACAGTTGATTGAAATGGTAATTAACTATTTTAGTGATCAAGCTAAAGTGCAGGCCTGCCTTACTAATAAAATGAAAACTGATCAAATATGCGTATTTATAACATTGTTTTAGGATGAAAATAAAAGCAGTTTAGGTTAGAATAGGAATTGCTAAGAAAAGTGGTACTATCCAAAAGAAAACCGTAAATCTAGGCCCAATACCTATTCCTAATGTAGATGAAGTAGTGAGTGAGCTAGAAAATATTGAGATTCTTCTATCACCAAGGGTGACTTCAATGAAAATGAGGAGGGGGACTTGCAATTCGTTAAGAAAGTTAGAAAGACAGAAGAGGCCAGGCCATCCCAGCTAAGGGAGAAAATAGTATACATATTGTTTGACAATATGAAGGCTGTACTAGATCATAGGCGATATGAAGAGAAAGGAAAGATAAAGGCCTCTATTTAGTTCATAAAACCAACAATCCACTTTGGAGTGAACCATTTCTGCTTTTGATGGTTTTACAATTAATATCTCAGACAATGATAAGCTTTAACTTTGTATCGCCAATATGAGACAAAAATATGTAGGGACTAAAAATGATGGTGCCTAACTACAAAATAGAAAATATTAATTTGTATGCCTATTCTGAAATTTTTTGATATGACTCCCGAAGTAAAGGTGCTATAGATTAGTCTGTTGTCATCAGGCTAAGCAATCACTTTTGACTCCTATATCAATATACTTGTTTTTTATAAACTGTCCTTTTTGTGTTTTGAGTAAAGTGCTAGGTTCTTTTAATAATTGAGAAATATTATCAGTTGGTTTTTTGAACTAGTATTATTGATGTCTGTTATATAGACTGTGAATTAATGAGTTTTGTTTGTTTTAAGTCTCGACTTTCCTCTTTACTTACCTCAAAAAAACTATTTTTTTAAATTGACTTTTGTCTGTTATAATTTAAATCTAATGCTGATGTTACATTGTCTTGATCTGTTTAATGTTTTTTTTTTTTTGGGGGGGGGGTCCTCTATCATAACCAAAACAGTTTGTGTTCAGTTTTAGTATTAGTGTCACTTCTTACTTCCAATGAATTGTTTTTGTTTAAACAGTGACGGTTTTTAAAAAAGGCCAGCAATTAACTCTCCCCCTTGTAAATTGTTCTCCTGGAAACATCCCTCAGAAACTTTCCTTCTCTTGGAAAATTATTCCCATTAATTATAGCCCCAACTCAAACCTCAGCTAAAAATTGTCCTGATATTTCCTAATAACAAACATTCAGCTACATTTAAATAATCGACAAAATGAATAACTTACAAACCTTTCTTTGTAGACTACTGAAACCAACAGCAACAACGAACTAACTAATTTAAATAGCTTGAGGCAATTTTCTTTATCCAGGAATTATCAAAGATATATAAAAAAATAAAATTTTTGATCTAGGAGCAAAAAAATGTCGGCTAAGAATCACCATAGTCAGCCTCAACAAATACAGGTAATCCACATAATAATTTAGAAGGCCATAGACCTTGATTAAAATAAATGCCCAATTAGCAAGTGATACCTTGGCAACCTGATTCAAGGTACTATGGAGGATCATGTCATCACCAAAAGCATAGTTAATACCTTTAATCTATGCTGTAACCCCTCAAAAATAACTTTCAACCTATATGGTCACTTAAAAACGACACTAACAATTTTACTTTCTATTCGAATGAGAATCACTAAACAACTTTATATGATGTTATGGTAGCCTGATTGCCCTGTTAGAGAAAAAAGGAAAAGAAAAAGAGACACACTAGTGCAACCATGCAAAAAAATGATTTTCATTGTTACTCAATATAGGGGGCTGTTATTACCCTTTACTAGAATTTTGAACATGCTGGTTACAATCTGGTAATTCTTGTTTTTGTTATGATGTCATTTTCGAGGAGTTTCAGATTCTTTTTCAAAATCACACAAGTTTATTTTTTTAACTAACTTTTACTTTTAAGATTAACTGAAATAAAGGTAACAATTCCTGAATCAGTGTCAGACTCCAATATTTTCTCATTAACCAGTATTTTTCCAAATGTATTTTGCAACAATAATATTGGCAGGAGTTTTCTCTAGGATGTAGCTACTGCTCCAACCACGATGATGCATACAGAATTATTTGAATTTAAATAGTATTAATTACATCATTTTTCTCCAGAAGGGTTTATATTGTTTTTATTATATATGATGCCTGCAAACTCACACAAATTACAAATATTCTGGATAGCTAAAAAATTAGGCCTAGAAATAGAAACAGCAAAATGAAGGACCATAAACGGCAAAAAAAACTAAATGAAAAAGTCAAAAACAAATAAATGAAAATGAAACAGCAAAAATAGAACTGAGGTGCAAAGAAAAATGTTGTAATATAAAATCTGGTGTTAGAAGACATATCAAATTGCTATGAAATAAAGGATTGTCTTAGTTTATCGTGAGTGAGTCTTTGAAGGGTAGATCAATGATGGAGCTGAGTTCACGCAAGAATTACTTAAACCCATTAAAAATGCTGATATTTCACCCTAAAATGAAGAAGGGTTTGTTTAGTGTCTAGATAGATACATGGGGATGAGAAAATATATCCACAGTTGACTTTTTAATACCCTTGAATGGAATGAAGTTATTTTGACGTCTGAAAAGGAATAACAGGAAAGTGGAAATGACTTCATAGCAGAAAAAAAACATGCAATTTAGGTCGCATTTATATACATTCAAAGGAAAAATTTAATTCATTTTTCTCCTGGGGTGGTCGTATCGTTCTTAGTATCTATGAAGCATGCAAAATTACAAAAGATGACTCCTAACTTATAAAGGAAAAGGCATGGAACCAGGAAGAGCAAAAATAAAATTTATTTGCAAAAATAAAAGTGGCATGACAAAATCTGTGGTTAGAGCAAAAGTAAATTACGATGGAAAGAATTAGTTTCTGAGTTTAAAGTTTTTGATTCTATGAAAGACGAACAGAATAGAAGAATTAAATTATAATATCTATTAAATGTTCAAAGTCACGAAAGTTTACAAATTAATCTGAGCAGCTAAAGAAAATATTAAGGAACACAAAACAGCCAGAACTTCATTGAATAGCAAACTGTGTCTTAAAACTAAAGAATAAAACTATAATAATGTTATTGCATAAAAAAGATTCACAATGCAACAAAGAACTTATTTTATAGGTGCCTATAAAGAGTAACAGGAAAGAGAAACTGAATTCACTTCAGAAAATGGAATTGCCGATTTGCCACCATATGACTTGAAACAAAAATAAAGCGATAATTATGCCAGAGCATTATTTAGGTAGTTTAGAGAGTATAGGCACTGGAACATTCTTTGTTTTTACTGAATTATATAGTAACACCATTAAAGAAAAACATAACGACTGAGGAAAGACATTTTTGGTTTCTAATAAATTTTGCAAAATTACAGATGACTTTGAATGAATCCAAACAGCTAGAAAAATGCATAGGAACATATTCTAGGTAATAATGCATGAAAATGAGGCAAAAACAAGATCTGCACCAAGAAGACATATGACAAGAAGCATCACGAATCACAAATAATAAAGAAAACAACTAAATCTATGATAGAAAAAAAGTAACATTGATGATCATATCGAATCCTAATCTAAGATATACAGTTAGAAGAGAAGCAGCAGTGAAAACTAAATTGAGTTTCAGGTATAAACAAATACTATAATAACGTTGATTTCTTGGCTCATTATCAGGGTGGAGGAATTAAACTTACGCAAAAATTTCTTAATTTGATTGAGGTTGCTGATTCTACCCCTTGTGAAGAAATATTAGGGAAGAACGAGCTAATTATTTGTAGACGAAATTCAAGAATAAAATATATACAAGCCTGCCAAGATGTGAGCTTTGGGGCCCAGGCATTGCCTAAGCCCCTGGTTAATTTTTACTATTGGATGAAAGTTTTGGGCCATTTTTTTTCTTGTTCTTTTTGTCAACTTTTTCTTGTTCACTGAGATTCTCTTGGCTTAAGGACTGACAAAAATTTGCTTTAAAATTAGGCAATTTAAAAAAATAAAAAATATTTGGGGATAACTTTAAGATGAACCATTGTCTAGATTATTTTTGTACTGGCTATTTGTTAGGCTGTTAATATCGAAATGATCTGGGAGAACTAATCTTTTTCTCATTTATGAGCTCCTTAATAACCGGAACTGTTAAAAAAATCTCTATTCCTATCATCACAGGTAATAATCTCTTTAAACTTCAAGGCAGTGGGGTAAAAACTGGACTTTTTTCAGGCCCTTATTCAAGGGGTTTATTCTACAAATGTTAAAAAGTATTATGCTTTTTTTTCTGGGCCACACTTTGTGGAAAAAAATCTTCTTTTCAGTTTTTGTTGTGCTTGGAATCTAAGACCCATGGCTTGAAGCCTAAGGATAAGGTTTATTTTCGAATTTTTACCGTTTTGAGGGGACCGTTTACCTAATATTTAATTTTGGGAAATTTGGGTTGTCCTTGTCTAAGTAATTTAAAGTTTAAGTAGTTAAGAAGAAGGTTTTAGGACCCACATTTTAAGTTCCCAAGGCTACTTCTTTGTTTTTATTTTGTATTAGTGGTCCATTAAGCACAAAGAATGAAGGATATAGGATTCAAGTAAGTCCCTAAACAATTTCTGACCCTTTTTTGGGTTCAATTCTGGTAAACTTAAGCTTATAAACATTTTTAAATTCGTCTTTGCCCAAGACCTATGGCTATAAGTTTATAATCAATCAGCAATAAAAGAATATTTGCCTCACCTTTGGGCCAAAAACCAACAATCATATTGCAATTGGCACTGTTTCTCTCTTGAGAAGAGATACGAACCTTAATATTGTTTATCCATTTGGACACCCTGGAACGATGTCGATTTATCCAATATAAAAGCTTTCTGTAAGCCGTTAGGAATTAACCACATTTAGTTCCTATGTAAAGCATAGTTTAAGGGCAATTTCATATACGGAATCGACTGATGTGAATTATTTACTACTTTGAAAAAAATGTTACCTAAAATTTTGGTCCTATAACACGGAGTTAAGAATAGAGGGATTAGCAAAAGGTGTGCGACAGGAAGTACTTTTGTCCTCTATTTGATTTGACACTTAACAAGCGTACTATAAAATTCAACTTATAAGCTAATGAGCTTTCTCCCGAGCTCTTACGCCGTTGATACACAATGACAAGAAAAAAAAAACAATTACACATGGACGATTTTTGACTGTGCTGGGACGAATTGTATATGGACGAACTGTATATAAGCAACAGAGCCATATTACCTCTGATTTTCATTACTTTTCATTTAGAGTGATAACAGTGGTCAAGTATGGCTTTGAAGAACGGGCACTCCAAAAACTGGATAAAAATTTACTAGATGTTTTCCCGAGAAGCTGCTGACGGATTGTTATGGGTACCTAGCTGAAACAGTAGGATGTACGAAAAATGTAGTTCAATCCTGCTTTCTAGGGCTAAAATGAAAGAAAGGTTGATATGGCTAGGCCACGTTCTGTGGACACAGGATGACAGATTGCCGAAAAATATCCTTTTCGGCCAACCATGTTGAGCTAGACAGAAAGCAGATCTGTATTACCTTTTGGTCACTCGGGTAGCTGCAACAAATGACTGTACTAGCTTAATGGTCAACTGTCTTAAGTGAATATTTCTTGAGGGTCATTAACGCTCGTTAGTGCGAGCCCATCGATTTCAAAACACCCATTACTAGCAGCCACAAGCGTTATATCGACAACACCAAAGTTGGGCCCCAACACCTAGGCAAGTATTTGCTAGGTCCTGACCAAGTTCAAAATAAGGAAATACAAGGTTCTCTTTCAACTACTGTATTAACTGAAAAATGTAGGGCAAGCACGAGACAACCAATAGCACTAATAAGAACACCTAACAAAACCTAAAACACCTAAGCCACACTTACTTAAGACTTATAGTATGAAATTTTTTTCTCAAAATAGATACAATTAGTCAGAAAAAAAAATGTTTAAGACCAGGAGAGCCAAGGCTAGAAAACATTTTCTTTTATACTCTTCCAAAAAACAACAAAATTTCCCAGCCAGCTGCTTTTCTGTGGTTAACTGGCCTGCACCAAACTGGCTAAAACTTGATAAAGATTTTCGAATGGGATTCAAAGGGATTTTTGAAAAATAACATTTTTTAACATTTATTGAAAAATAACATTTTTTAACATTTATTCAATAATAGTTTACACTCATTTAGTTATAGTTATTACAATACTCCCCCCATATGGAAAAGACTTCACAGTCTTTTCATTATAAGTATATATTTTATTCTAAATATTTAATTCTTAGTACATATTTTTTTCCAAAGTTATTCGTTCTGTTCGATCCTTGGATCATATTAGCCAAAAGAACTCTTGCGCTTGAACTATCTCATAGACAAGTTGGTTTTTCAGTTTGATTAGAGATTGCTGAAATAATTAGCAGTTAACCCACAATTTCATACCATGGATTTACTAGTCTTTGTATCAGCTTAATACTATTTGATTTTTTCTGCGCGTATTTGTCTTATGAAATTCACATGCCCCTTTTGATCGTAATGTCTTTTTTGGACGCCGCCGAAGGGATTTGGTTTGGTTAAATAGCCCTTACGAGACAAATCCACACTAACTCTTGTCTGAGGAAAATAAATATCTATTTTCCACATTTAATGTAAAAAACATCGTACCCTTAACAATCTTAGAAGGAAAGAACGAATTCCCAAGAAACAATGAAGAAAGAAATTACAAATTTAGTAAAACAAAACTTAAGTAATTTTTCTCTTATTCCTGTTTACATATTTTTTTTCTATTTTCTTCCAAACGAGATCGCCAAAGAAAAATATATGGCTTTCTGATCTATTTAATGAATGAGAAAAAAGTTATTACCGCAAGGCGATTTCTAAAATTTTTCATTAACATTTAAAGAAATAGATTATTACATTTGTCCTATTTTTATATTGACACTGACTCTACTAGTGGAAAATCTCGAACTAAGGAAGATCACATGGGAAGTGCGTAACCCGTATTGCCTTTTCCCCATAATTTATGAAAACGGGAAATCCCCGCGGGTACCAATATGGCTTTTCTGAATACGTCTTGGCTCTCTTTTGCAATGTATTACCAAATGTTAATCTAGATCCTCTTGTGTATATCAATAACTTAGCCTAATATTCTTTGTTCCCTTTTTTGTCAATATTTCTGTCCTTTTTCAATTATCCTTGCTTAGAGGGTATCGAATTGTAGTGATGTTGCGTCCCTCCTATGCATTTATATAGCTTTGATAAGTAAGTATCCTACATTTCTATGATCTGAAAAATAGCATGGTTTAAACAACTGAAAATTAATTGGTTTCTACATACAACATTCAAATTATTATACCGCAATCTTACGTATTAATTCTTGTATAACACATCAGATGGAGCAGTAACCATAAGATAAAGAATATTTGATACATTAAATATTATTGGATATATTAAAGGATAATTTTGGACAGTACACGAACTTTAATATATTACGTATAGTGTCATCAACCAACCAATCCAATTCCACACTTTCTGCAGTTTCTGATTCGCCAATTTCATTTTGATACATATTTTTGATTGACGACACCCTTCAAAATGATTTTTCCATACTTACTCCATGATCATTTCGTCGACAATTCTATCTAATTGCAGGTTACCTACTTTTGTGCTTTTTCCTTCTATCCTACAAAATTTCCTAAATTGTACTACGTCTAATACTACTACTACTACTAAATTTCCTAAAATACTACTAAATTCCTAATGATCTACAACGATCCTGCTTAGCGTTAATGGATACTCTAGTTGTAACAAATACTCTAGTTGTCCCTTCGCCAAGCCAAATGCACATTTTTTTTTAAGACCTTCGGGTCCATCTTGCCGTAATCGCAACCTATAATAAAATTCCTTTTACTTGGAAACGAAACTAAATTTTCACTATATCCCTTTTCTGTACAATCTTTACGTACTCCCTTTTGTAACTGAAATTCTCCATCACTAAGAAGAAGTGCAAACCCCATTGTGGTTGTTGTCTCAACCGATTTAAACTAAAATTATCGCACTAAATATACTTCTTACACTAATTGCTCATAGGTTGTTTATAAGACACTTATATTTTCCATTATTCATAACAATTAAAGAATATTCCTCAATAACATTTAAACTACTGTGACTGTGTTACAAAGAAAAGAAAAGAACAAAATGTGGTTTCTTAAAGTATAATGTTTTCTGCAAATTACTATCACACTTTATTTTGTCGTTTCATGTGTTTTTTTTCACGGGTTTTTCCTCTTTTTTTTTTAAGGGAACATGAAAAAATCCGTGCATCACATGTCCGACAGGTAGTCATTTTTTTGTGCACTTGTTCCTGAAGCTTTTGCTTTGAACACTTACAGCAGAAAAAAATTGAAATCCTAGATTAGCTAAAAAAAAACAAGCATAATATAAAAAAAAAATCCTTGAAGCAAAGAATTATTTTCAAAAGTTCCCTCTGTTTCTGTTTGGAATGTTGGATTGTCAAATTCGATGCTTTCCTAAGGCTGATCAAGAGTGGTGAGCAATTTTGGGTGTTCCTTTGGAATAGCGTCTCGTATCGCAAAGGAGTTTATCTCATTAACAATCTATTGCAAGTGATTTTTATTTTGGTCGTTATTATTAGAATTTGTTGTGGTTACAATATTCAATTTTGGAAAAGGAATGATTTGTAGGGAATTGTGGAAAACCTTCCAGCTATTGGCTAAACTATCCATGCCTCTTTTGTACTAAGTTGATAAAATGGTGAAATTTTTTAGATTAAAATCCCTGAACTACAGATGCCTGTGATGGCTCCCTTTCTACTATAATTATGGCACTTCAACTGGCCAATTAGTGGTTTTGGAATGCTAAAGATGAAATTAGTTTCGATCACCTGCCTCCATAATTCTAACTTGACGTTATCTATTATTTCCGCTTCACATTCTTTGGGTGGCGGATTGATGCCATCTACCTCTTCCATAAGTTGAATAGTGCAAATTCTTCGGGAATCAAACACGGGTCACAAAGTTCAGTTTGCAGAAATGAAACTTATTTTGTTGACATAGCAGAAAATGTGCTAAATCTGGTAACATATAGCCATGGCTAGAAATCGCTATATAGGGAGTTAAGTTTTTAATTCTTTTCTACCAAGTAGTAATAGCAAGCTTAGTTAAGAATGGGTTGATTTGATAGAACGTGTATTCCTTGTTTTGTATTATTGGAACTTTAAGGCAATCAAACGTTCCTCTTGTCGAACTTCCAATTGAGTCGTCACCACACTGTAGGAATAAAGGATATTTCCATGTGCGGGTTATAGCCCTAAACTAAGATGATATGGTAAATTCTTCTCGATGTTCTGGAGTAACTCTACTAGCTTAGGAGGATCTACAAGATATTTTGGCAATCTTCATGTTAAAAAGGTCAGAAATGACAATTCTACCTGACTAGACTCAAGCGATATATCTGTATTGGCACTGGATAATAGTTGTAAGGCTAGTTGTATATTCATATCAACCGGCCACTCTTGTCATTCGCTCAACAGCATTTTTAAGGTAACTTGAAAGCATTTACAATTTACTCTTAAAAGTTTGACAGAGTTGTGATGGCTATGTTAATTTTGTCTTCTATATGCAATCTTCATGTTAAGATAGTCAGAAACGCCAATTCTACCTGACTAAACTCAAGCGATATTTCTGTAATGACACTGGATAATAGTTGTATAGCTAGTTGTATGTTCATATCAACCGACCACTCTTGTCATTCGCTCAACAGCATTTTTAAGGTAACTCTAATTGATATTTTTGAGGTAAATTGCTTTAATACTACAGTTAACCTGAGATGTTACAGCCTGGATATGATTTTTGAGTTATTAGAATTTGTTTTATACAATACTTATATAAGATTTGGTGGTGATTTGTACAAGCAAATTGTGGGAATTCCCATGGGGGGAATGTCAGCCCTTTTATAGCTGACTTGTTTTTGAGTCAACTAGAATATAAATATATGATGGATAAGAATAATCCAAATAATTTAAAACATGTTTTGTCAAATAATAAAAGATATTTAGATGATATTTTGGTCTTGAATTTTAAGGATTTCATTGATATTTCTAAAAATATATATCCATCAGAGCTTACTCTTGAACCCAGTCATGGCGCTGGTTATGAAGATCATTTCTTAGATTTAAATATTAATATTTGTGATAATAATAAATTAAGCTTTAAAATGTAAGATAAAACGGATGATTTTGATTTTGAAGTGATTAGTTTCCCATTTCCTGAAAGTAATATACATTCAAATATCTTATATTCGGCGTTTTTCTCATAGTTACTTTGTTATGCAAGGATTTGTAGTAATTATATAATGATTTTAAAAATAGATGTAAAATCTTAAGCCAAAAATTGATATCCAGAGGTTTTTTGCAAATAAATTAACTTGGTAATTTAAAACATTTAGTTTTCATTTTAACGAACTTTTAAATAAATATCAAAAGAACTATCTGGAAATACATAAAGAAATTTTCAACTAATTTCGGAGGTTCGAGAAATGATAATGCAGTGCCATTTATTTTGAATTGTGTTTCTAATAGAACGGATTTTTTCTTATAGAATTGCTACACGGTAAAGATGACTTCTATAATTTTTTAGTTCATTCAGGTTTTTTGCAATGTGTTAATATTTGTGATTTGGTAAAATTTACCATATTTAGTTTACCTATTGTTGCTAAAAAGAGGGATTTATTAACAGGATAAGCTTATTTTGGTGTTACTTGGTTGTTTTACATTTGCTGGTTTTTTTTTTTCATAGGCATATATTTTGGGGCTGATACCTGACCCGGGGATGCCTTGGAAATTCTGTGGTAGCCACAACACTTAACTGGGTAGAGAATTTAATGTGGCAAAATTCTATAGGCAAGTGTATTCTCCTGATGAACCCTTGTGTTGGGTTGTTGCCTCTGAACTATTTGTCTTTATTGTTTCTATTGTTTGGTAAATGACGACTTATATTTATTGACGACATGACTGCCTGTCCATGGATAATTCTTTATGGTTGATTTTGTATGGCTATGCTGTTTGACCTTTGTGATTGTATGGATGAGTAGGGCTAAGGCTTCATTCAAGTCTTGGTCCATATTAATCACTAATTTAGGAAAACAGTTTTCCTTTTCTCCTTCTGTCTCTTTTTTTTTATGTGTTTGTGCTGTTGCATTGGTGATTTCTCTTTTCATAATATTTAAAATTTGAGTTTCATGGTACCTCAGAATTGAAATTTACATCTCAACGGTATGCATTCAATTTTCATTAGTCTTAGCGATTTTACCGATTTGACTCTTGGTGTTTTTTCAGGTAGATTCGATACAGTCCTATAATATAATTAGATAAATCTTCCACAACTCCTTATAAACTACGTCCACTTCGTAGCTTATTCAACATCGTAATACCTTTTTCATTTTCATTATTTGTGTCCTTCTGCAACGTAAGGAGTATACGATCTACCTCCTTAGAAATTTCTTGAATATGATTATTCAATACCATGAAAAGAGACAAACTTTGTTGCTGAAGTAATTTGGTTCTTGAGTTCCCGGTTCTGTTCGACATTTCTGGAAAGAACAGAAGTTTCTAAATCGTAGACACAATGTCTTGCTTTTTAAATTCTAAGGGTTTAGACAAAAGACTTACTTAACCCTAAAACGAGTACAGAGGTGATGCATCAAAACAAATTGCTACTTGTCATTTGCCTTCGGCTGATCGTACGTTAATCACTTCTTTGAAAACCCTTATTTGGCATAAGTCTTATGAAGCGAGACAAAAATGAAAATAAGTATTGATAACTCCATCTAGTAGTAGCAAGTTTCAGATTAGATTTAATGCGAAAATATTTATGCTTGCTCTTAGGTGTTGGACCTCTTAAGAAACTAAACCTACATAATCTGCTTGTTCTTTTATATATATGAGCTGTTAACGCATGAACGATAATGATTAGAGTTTGGTAATTTCTTCACGTAATATTTTTAATCTTGATTTTCTGATATATGATCCATCCTGCCGTCAGTGAAAATAGAAATATACATAAATCTCCTATTGTGGATGCTGATAACAATAACTCTGTTAATTGAACACTTTCTGCCTTAACAACCCTCAGAAGAACATCCGTCTGAGTTAGAGCCGTTTTATTTTCTTCCCCAGCGTCATTGTACAATTGTCTCCCATCGATAGGTTCCGTGAAGTTTTTTTTCAACGACTCAACTAGATTTTTAATTTTTCTTTTGTGAAAATTGTCTGATTTCCCCTTAAAGTGTACTTCAAAGGAAAATCGACTATTTTTGTGGTAACACTATTAGTATTAACCAAGTTTGGGGGGGGGGTAACTAAAATTTATTATTCTTTTACCATAGACTACGCTCATGAAGAGAACTTATGGTCATTGGGAAACTAACTAGAGCTATATTTCTTCTACAAGATCTCTCTGGCTTAAACTTATTCGTAATTCTACTTCGGATACGCTTATACAAACAATGCCTTACTTGGTATTCAATCGAGCTGTGACTTTCCAATTAGAAGCATTTTCAATACCTTGAAAATTTGCTAGTACTATATTCTCCCAACAACTTTAACTTGCATCATTGCTCGTTCTTTTCATGCCTTGCTTTGTTAATTTTGGATCAGAGATACCTCTTTCTAAAACTTTATCAGCTATATTGTCCCCTAATGTAAGAGTCTGATTCCTCTTTTCACTTCTTAAAATATACTCTTTCGAAGTTTACAATGAGATGATAGTACCAACTGGTCCTTCTGTTGACGTCAGAAATTTTTGATACATACATATTTGCGTTTACGTTGCACTAAGGGAATTTGAACATTTTTTTGAAGGTGCCTTGTTAACAAGAAAAATGATGATGTATCCAGCTGTGAAGACCAATGCTCTTTTGTAATTCAAAATGACCTTCTACCAAAAGCATGTATTCAATAATTTCTAAAACTTCTTTGAGTTAATTTAGTGACAATAAATTTTGGTTATTTGGCTTAGTTCTAGTACAGTTAATGCTCGGTCGTCTTGTAACGTATAACCAACAATAGCTTGTAAATGTGTGGAGATCTCCATCATACAGGACACGAGGTAAACAACTTGTAATGATTCTTGCGTTTTACTTGCATGGGTAACTAAATATTCAACTTAAGATATCAGTGTATTGTTTCCTCTAAGGTCCAATGAAGGCTAGTAATGTTTTTATTTTGCCCCATCCACAGTGACGTACGGTACTACGGTTAACGGTAGTGACTGGGGGTAGTTCAGTTAGAATATGCACAGTCCTGAAAGTTCGATGTAAATAACTTTGCCACAGT
The DNA here is from genome assembly GCF_032884065.1 of Artemia franciscana. Taxonomy (NCBI): domain Eukaryota; kingdom Metazoa; phylum Arthropoda; class Branchiopoda; order Anostraca; family Artemiidae; genus Artemia; species Artemia franciscana. Next base: position 5,823,635 of record NC_088863.1, read on the forward strand.
TTAGATATTTTTTCTTGACTAATGGATCCTTGCTGGTTACAATTTCAAAAGTCTCATCCGATATCCTAACTGTCCATTCTAACCTTTGCTCCTGCAAAGCTTTTACTAGAGAGTCATTGTTAGACTGTTGATTTACCACATGCAATAGGTCCTTGTTAGCTGTCATGATTTTGATATGATTTTCTACCAAAGTTCTCAGTTCCAACAAAAGCTCAAAACAAGGATAAGTTCCTACCTTGCCAAAAGTATCAGCTAAAATGGTTAGAACACATTCTCGTGAAAAATATTTTGTTACCATATTATGTTGCCTTATTTTCTTGCAAAATCACCGTAATGTGGAGGTATCTCCAATGGGCGCCGCAATTTCATTTACTTCCATATAATCTATGCCGACAATCGTCTACAAAACAAACCAACCTGGAATTGGATCGCTTCCATGGGGTGTTGAACATTTAACACAATTTTTTTTTCAACTTCTAAGTTAAAAATTAACCTTGTCGGAGGTAAACATGACAACCCGATGGACTTTCTTGGGGAGACTCAGACTCTTTTGGGAGGTCAAAGAGTTTCCTTTTTTCAACGCAATGCCTACCTGATTTTTTGGTAGAATCAGAATCGGAGTGAGACCTAATTTTTTTTCGCTTTGACTATTTTTTGCATTAATATTTCCCCTTGTCGTTTTGCTTTAATTACTTCATTATTTGCATTAGTTAGAATAATTTCAGCTTTTTGGCTACCGGAAATGCAGATATTGGTGGATCTTTTGGAGACACAGTTTCGTGAACTTTCCTCCAAAGTTTTTCTCAAAGTGCTAACCCTTCTGATTCATCGGCTTCGGTGTCGGTTGACGATTCGCTAGGGTCCTCTGAGGTTTTTTTCTGTCGTAGTCTAGCTAGTTGCTGGAACATCCATTTTTGTTTCAATTTTGTTTTGAATTCCAAAGAATACAATCTTTGAAATCTTCTGATGCTCCAGGCCTTAGAAATCTAGTAAACTCCATCTTTGTATTTTTTGCCCTGCTGGTACTGGGGCCACAAGTGTAATCACCACTCTCCAGAAATCCTTCATTAAATACTAATCGCAGTCTTTTGTGCGACTTTGCACAGAATCTGAAAAAGTTAGTAATTTTCTTCCTGTGGTAAGTTCGATATTTGGTGCGTCAGTCTGTTCCCCTCTCTGCAAGTTATTTGGCACATGGGCTATTGGACTGATGGCCTCTGTAATAGTCGAGGGATTGACTGTCAGAGGAATTGGTGAGCTCTGTTTCGTTGGAAAGAAATGTTGCTTTGGATCCTCGTCACCAGATTCAACGTGAATCGATTTGGCTGGATCTGACAAGTCTTCTTTCGGGCTTTATTGTTTGAGGTATTCCCTCCAAGTGCGTGCTACTTGTTCCTTTAATTCCTCCCGTTTGCTATGAATGTTAAAAAGATCTAAGAAATGATATGGCTGATGCGCTATAATCGGAGCTGCCATGTCATCATTATCCAAATATTTTTCCTGAAAAGGTTTCGCCTCCCATGGCATGGGATAATAACTAGGTTTGTTGCGTCTATGGTGGAAATATTTCTTCTGTTTGTTTTTGAATGCCTGAAGATATATGTTAAATTGTTGGAAAGAGCCCTTATTACACGGAAAGGTCCATCTCTTTTTTTTATTTGATTTTATTCCTTCCAAATTTGGTTTTTTAGCCCTGACTATACCTCCTATTTTATATTCCCCTGTGTTTTTTGCTCAACGATCATATTTGTCTTTTTTTACCTTAGCTGTTCTTAGCTACCTGATCCATTACCTTTTTTCATTCTCATAATTATTTCCAGTTTGTACTGATTCAGATAATTGTATAAACGCTCATTACCTATAGATTCCATAAAAATCTTGGGATCCCGCAAGTACTGTAGAAAAAACGGTGTATTTCCTAAAGTGGCAAAATAGCCGGTATTTATTGTGAATACTACAAACAGTAGTTGATCGTCCAAATAATTTTGCTCTTGCTTCGAATGAATACCTAACATGTAAGAAAGCTCAAAGTGTTTACGGTCTACTTTCGCTTTATATATGCCCTTATAAGCTAATATATACCACCTCTTTTTTAAGGTATGTGTAACTTCGTCTAACAGTTTGGCCCGAAAACAATGCCTATTATCTGTTAGAATGGTATGGGGCCAAAAACCGTGTTCCAGAAATAAGCAAGTGACTAGGGTTCTTCCAATGGGGCTTTCTTTTTCGTCGAGCACTGGGTAGGTTTGTAAAACGAGTTGAAATGATCCACGATGGTAAAAAAAATCTGTTTCCTTTAGCCGATACGTTAAGTCCGCCATTTGAGCCCCAGATGTAAATTGATATTAATTCTTACTCCTGCCAGTACTCCATATGTCCCCTTTTCTGCTCGTGCTATTGTTTGTGGTGATTTTGGTTTTGCGCAATCATCGCAGCCCTGAACGAATTCTTTGACCTTATTATACTGGTTTGGAAAATAGAAATTACCCTGGATTTTACACATGGTTTTTGAATCTCCCATACGGCACCCATTGACAACATGTGAGAAATAAATAACATCTCCTTCCAGACTCTTTAGTATAACTGGTATTAAGCGGGTGTCATCCTGCTTACACGTGTGAAAGAGCCTGTAGTATCTTCGTAAGACATTTTTGTCTTCGTCTAGTTCGTAATGATCTGTGTCCTTCATATGATGTTTGTAGTGTTCGGGTTTTACATTACCCTCAGCTATAAATCTTTTCATGGATGATAAGAAAATCGTATTTTTCCTGATGAAGTGCTATGTTTTTTATCGAAAAAATGGCGCTCTCCTCTTCTATTTTGCCTATAGTCAGAGATTGTTCTTATTTTTCTTTTGGAAATTGAGACAGAAATCTGGCAATATTTTCTATTCCTTCATGCAGATTGGGGTATAGTCAAAGGCTTGATGACGAAGGATCCATCTTGTTTACCCTTACTGAGCTGTTTTGAATGGTATGCTACCGAATTAACAATTTTGTGTCTACCCTCAAAGTAAATTTCTTCACCAAGAGAAGTAGTCAAAAATGCTCCAAGTACCCGACGACAGCTAAATATTTTCGTTCAACTGTCGGATAGTTTCTTTCAGCCTCATTGAAAGCACGACTCGCAAATTGAATACTCAATTCCCTTCCATTATGATTCATATTGAAAAGCACGGCTTCTACGCCTTATGGCGATTCTGCATTCGTTTGTAAGCAAAAATCATGAGAAAGGTTGGGAAGCTCTAACACAGGAGCTTTTAGAAATGTCTGTTTCAGTTTTGAAAGAGCTTCTACAGCGACTGGAGGACATTTGAAATGTCCAGATCTCTTAAGGAGGTCAATAAGAGTTTTGGCCATAGTAGCATAGTTTTGAACGCAGCACCAGAAATAACTTAATAATCCATGAATTGACTACAAGTTTTCTGATTATTTGCAGGCTTTAGTTGCTTGATAATTTTTTGTTTATTTGAATTTGGAGAGATGGTCTCTTGATTTACTAGGTTACCTAATAAGACCCGCCTCTAAAAAAAATGGTTATAGTTTATGGGATTTTTAATCTCAAACCTGCTCTCTCGAGTTTTCCTAAAAATTTTTTTAGTCCATTCAAATGACTTTCAATTGTTTCAGTGACAAAATGAAATCATCCAAATATCTCAGTGTGTCTGTTTTCTTTTTGGTATTGGTTTGAGAAACCTTTTCCTGATCGTTCTCTTTCAGAACCAAATTCATGAGTCTGCTGAAGTAATTCGGACTGACATCCTCCAACATGACAATCACCTTATGCTTAGTTTTGGGCTCTATTGTTGTTCGCCAGTAGCCAGTTATCATATCAAAACTAGTGTAGAACTTAGGTCCTCAAAGTTACTCCACAATGGAATATATACAAGGATATTTCATTACTTCAGTACATCTTGCGCGGGGAGACTTTAAAATCCACACAACATTGCCACGTATTATATTTCGTACGCACAATAACCAATGGATAACACCATTCGCTGACAGCTTCATTGATTACCCCTTTGTTTTCCATGTCTTTAAATTGTTCATCCAGCCACGATCGTAGAGGATAAGGCGTTTTTTATGGTTGCTTTCTAATTGGTTGGCACCTGTGGGCGCTTTGTAAGTTATCAAATGTGTTAAGGCATAATCAGATTTCTTCCTGGCAAAAGTAAATTTGTTTTCACAAAAAATCTCACCAACTTGCTGCATGGAGCTCTGTGACAAATTTTTAAGGTCAAACTGTGCCAAGACTTGTCCTGCTTTGGTCACAGGGTATTGAAAGATGTATCCTATATGCCATTAACCCATAACTTGGAGTTTTCAAGAAATATGATATTTTGTTGAGAAATCTCTTCTGTTACTCCTAGCTTAATTTTTGGAATCTCTTCATATTGATTGCGTTAAATTGACCCTTTCAAGTACATTGTCCCACTTTCTATGGTCAAAATTTGACTTTCGACGAAAAAGGAAAGGATATTTCTCTAGCGTATAGATTTTTATAAAAGCAGCAATTCGCTGATAGGGTTCACCATTTTTGTTCCTAAAATCTGAATGTAAGTACATGCCTCTATTGTTACCCGATTATTTAACTGTAATTCATATTTTTGGCAAGGATCAGTATCTTGCAAAGTCGTGCAGTTAAAACCCCTTTTTATTGTTGGGCTAGTGATTTTGTTTTCATTATATCAGATTCCAAATTATACCGTAGTTTAAGAGTGCATCTACCCCTAGTATGCATGGAAATGGCAGGTTCCCGCAAATAATCATCCACACGATGATATTTTGTTTTTCTGTATGAAGGGTTAAATTGCATTCCCCCAAAGCGCTTAACTTATGACTTGTGACTGATGTTAGGCTATTTGTTCATTTTTGAATTGTATTTTGTATATTTGAACGGCTGTTTCCTAAACATATCCTCTCTAATCATTGAAGTAGAATTGAAGTATCAATTATACAATCTTAAGACACTCTCTACTAAAACAAGGAACTATGGGTAAATTGGTAGAATTGTTGAAATTGCAACATTCAAGACTGTATAAGGGTCTAATGTGACTCGCAGCTTTTTGACCCTCAAAGGCTGCGCTCTTCGTTTAAATTTGCCCGTGATCATTTCCTTATATGTATTTTGGCCAGAATGAGCTGGGTATAGGATCGTTTCATCAGTCCTCTGCTGCATTTTCCTGATCCATTCCTTTGTTTATTGGGATGAATTCTCTGACGAAATGCACTCCTCCTCTTTCACGTGTGTGTGAGTTGTTTGGTCCTGCGATGCCGCTGTTAGCGCTAAATTGTCTGAAAATTCGTTTTTGGCCCCTTCCTAGAGGAAACTCTTTGGATTGTTCTTCCCTCGGTCCACGACTTGGCAAGTTGTCCTGTCTTTGGAATCCATACTTTGTAACCTCTGTCTCCATCACACATCCTGGTGTGACATTCAGAAGTATATGATTAGGCTTTCCGCAGTAATAGCAGGTGATCCCCCGTCTTTCCAGATTTGTTCTTTGGCCTCCTTTTTGCTCTCCCTTATGAAATCGCTTCCCATAGCGATCTGTCTTCTCCACTCTGGGCCGAAAAAACTTCTAGTCCTGTTTCGCTGAGCTTACTTCAAAAATCTTACCTGCTTCCTACCTCGATCCTTGTTAAGCTCTCATTCTGCTATATTGATCGATTTTTGTTCAATTTTTTCATTATTTCATCTATTTGTATTTCTATTTCTACGAGCATTATGGCTTCTTCTAGTGAATCTGTTTTTTTAGAAAATGAAAGCCTAATTAATTTTTTTGGCAATCCTTACGTAAATGCGTGTAATTACACTTTTTGGATTTTTTCATTTGCTCCAGTTTTTCCTAGCTGCAAACTTATTGTACTACAAATTTTGTCTACATACTCCCTACTACTAATGGAGCTATCAAATGTTACTACTTCTCTTTTTAGTTTTTCGGTCAAACTTAATTCAATTTACCTAGCTTTAATTACTTGTATCAATTTGTCCGTAAAATCGTATACACTTTCCATATCGAACAGTTCGTGGTAACGAACTGTAGTAAGGCCAAACTGTAGTAAGGAACGACCCGACTCAATAGTAACCAAAACTCTAAAAAATGGAATTTTGATACCAATAGCTACATCAAAAGAATTACATTTTAATGCTGGTTTTAAATATATAAGTTTCATCAAGTTTAGTCTTACCCATCAAAAGTTACGAGCCTGAGAAAATTTGTGTTCATTCAGAAAATAGGAAAAAACACCCTTTAAAAGTCATAGAATCTTAACGAAAATCACACCATCAGATTCAGCGTATCAGAGAACCGTACTGTAGAAGTTTTGAGCTCCTATCTACAAAAATGTGGAATTTTGAATTTTTGCCAGAAGGTAGATCACGGATGCGTGTTTATTTATTTATTTTTTTTTTTGTTTTTTTGTTTTTTTTTCCCTGGGGTAATCGTATCAACCCAGTTGTCCTAGAATGATGCAAGAGGGCTCATTCTAACGGAAATGAAAAGTTCTAGTGCCCTTTATAAGTGACCAAAAAAGATTGGAGGGCACCAAGGCCCCCTCCCACGCTAATTATTTTCCCAAAGTCAACGGATCAAAATTCTGAGATAGTCATTTTATTCAGCATAGTCAAAAAACCTTATAACTATGTCTTTGGGGCCGACTTACTCCCCCGCAGTCTCCGTGGGAGGGGCAACAAGTTACAAACTTTGACCTGTGCTTACATATAGTAATGGTTATTGGGAAGTATACAGGCGTTTTCAGGAGGATTTTTTTTGGTTGGGGGAGGGGTTGAGAAGAGGAGGATATGCTGGGGGAACTTTCCATCGAGAAATTGGTCATGGGAGAAGAAAATTTCCATGAAGGGAGAGCAGGATTTACTAGCATTATTAAAAAAAAAAACAATTACAAAATAAATATGAAAAAGCATTTTCAGTTCGAAGTAAGGAACAGCAATAAAACTTAAAACAAACAGAAATTATTACCCATATGAGGGGTTCACCTCCTTCTAATACCTCGCTCTTTATGCTAAAGTATTTTTAGTAACTTCAACTATTTATTCTACGGCTTTTGTGATTCAGCTCTCATTCTTAATGAATTGGGATAAAATTTATGCTTTAGTGTAAAAAGCGAGGTACTGACGATGGGCTGAATCCCCTCATATATGTAATAAAAACATGAGAATACAAAAGTTCTTTACGTAAGCTAATTTATAAGTACTTAAATCTTTTACCAATAAAAAGCTTCGTAAAAAATTAAAAGTTCTATTTGCCTTTTTAATTAGTAAGAAAATCGGAGGGCAAGTTGGCTTCGTCCCCCGCTCTCTTTTTCTCAAAATCATTCGAACAAAATTATGAGAAAGCCATTTAGCCAAAAAAAATAATATGCAAATTTTGTTTTGATTATTCCTCTGCGGAGAGCCAAAATCAAAACATGCATTGATTCAAAAATGTTCAGAAATTAAATAAGAAAAAACAAGTTTTTTTTAACTGAAAATAAGGAGCGACATTGAAACTTGAAACGCAAAGAAATTACTTCGTATATGAAAGAGGCTGATTCCTCATCAACGCCCCGCTCTTTACGCTAAAGTTTTTTACTGTTTTAAAAAGAAGAATTGAGAGAAATAGTCAAACTTTAGCGTAAAGAACGGGGTGCTGATGAGGAAGCAGCCTCTTTCATATACGAAGTAATTTCTGTGCGTTTTAAGTTTTAATGTCGCTCCTTACTTTCAGTTAAAAAAACTTTTTTTTATTTAATTTCTAACAGAATCGAAATATTGCAGGGCAGTCACTCTTAGCCTACTCTCTAGACACTGTTTCTTAGTCTTAAAGTCATATGGTTGCGCAAGCTCATTGAAGATCTTGAGTCTTTCAATTAACTTATCTACGTCCAATCTCGAACACTGGATTGAGAGAGGATCTCCTTTTCCTGCTCTTCAACAAAGACTTGACGGACAAGACCTAGCCCTTCAATATCGTTTTCCAAAACTCAATACCACTGCCACCACTGTAATGCCTTTTTTTCAGTAGGGTCACTGCAAATGAAGACTGTAATAGCTCAACGGTCAACTGTCTAAAGTGGATCTTTTTCAGGGTTCTTAACGCGCGTTAAGCCAAACCCATCGATTTCCAAACACCCACTACTAGCAGCCACAAATGTTATATCGACGACACCACACTCAAGCCCCAACGCCTCTGCAAGTATGCACTTTGTCCTCACCGAGTTGAAACTAAGGAAATCTAAGGTTCTCTATCAACTTCTGTATTAACTGAAAATGCAAGGGAAGCACAAGACAACCGTTAACATTTATAAAACGCCAAAAAATACCTAAGACGCATAAGCCAAACTTAATTAAGACTTATGCCATATCCTTTTTTTCACAGTATAGACACAAATAGTTAAAAGACAAAAGACTTAAGACCAAGTAAGCCAAAGCTAGGAAACTTTTACCTTTTATACTTTTCCAAATAACACTTTTTCCCAGCCAGCTTCTTTTCGTGGCTACTTGACGTGTGCCGAACCAGATAAAACTTGATACAGTATTTCGAATGGAATTTAATCGAATTTTTGAACAAAATTCTTTTTTAAATTTCTTTTGAAAATGAAATCCTCTTTTGAAAAAGAAGAAATCATAAAAAAAGATTTAAAGGAAATGGAATCTCCATGGGAGGATGTAAGGAGGGATTTTTCGAACAGAGGAGGATGTAAAGAGGGATGCTTATTAGAGAATATGCAAAAAAATGGTTTAGAGTTTTAAGGGTCGAAGAGTGGGGCTCATGCTTTCGGCAAACACCACTAGTTAATATTAACTGCATTGAACGGGGAAATTAGAATGTTCACTTATCTACTTATGTAGTCTTCAGCACACACGCAAACGAGAAAATTTGAAATGTTTATTTGTATATGAATCCTCTGTAGGGCCTGCTATAACAAGGTTTTTTTGCCCGTACTTGAAAAGATACCGTTCAGTGGACGGGGAAAGTCCTCAGCACACGCGTAAAGAATAAAATTGGAAATGTTCATTGGTAATCCAATCTTTTGCAAAGCCGGCGATAGCAGGCGTTTTCTTGCCTGTGTTTACGAAACTTTTGCCATACCCAATATACTTGCATTAACTTTGTCCTGGAATACGTTTGCGACTACTGATAAAAATTAGCCGATCTGAATTTTTCGTGTCGTAAAATTTCCCTTACGTATAACTCCTGTGGGCTAGTGACAAACTCCTAGTTTCTGCTCTTGGGTTAAGTGAGTCATTATTAGCGGCTGAGGAACGTCAGGTTCCCTTTTTGTCTAATAGTGACAAGTCAAAGAGCCTCAATCCTGCAGTATACTATTTAATGTTAGTAGGTTACTCTATTTCAGTATTTTATTTGTATGTTATAACCGATATATCACTTGTGTTTTTGTATGTTATGTTATTCAAAAAAGTAGGTTCTCTAGTGTACTCTAATTTTTATTCTTTCTTTTTTTTGTTCCATTTCTAAGTAAACCAAAAATATGTAGCTTCAAACATGACAAACGGCTTTTACCTTTTATAAATTGCTATGCCATTTTAGTATGTTATGCAAAAGAGCTTTAAGTAAGGAGTAACACAATATAATAGTAACCGAAACTCTAAAAAAGAAGTTTCGATATAAATTCAAGCGTCCAAAGAATAGGATTTTGTGACTATTCCCGATATATAACATTCACCTAGCATAAAGTTACCTATCAAGATTATAGAGCCGGTAAAATTTTCCCAGTTTTCGACAATTAGAAAAAGCCAAAAAGCAAATGATCTTTGTTAAAAGTGAAACCATCAATTTCAATATATCAAAGAGACTTATTGCTTTGGTTTTAATTTCCTATGGTCACCAGTGTGGAATTTTACATTTTTTTAAGAAAAAAGATCAAGGATGTGTGTTTGTTTTTTTTTTTTCACAAGGTCGATTGCATAAAACCAATAGTCTTAGAAAATACAAAAAACGCTCAGGTTAATCGAAATTAGGAGTACTAGTGCTAACACAGAAGCCAAAGTGAAACACACCTTGTCAAGTTAACATTATTATGTCCGAGAGAAGACCAAATTGTTACTATATAAAAATTCTTAGATATCCAATCGGTATCAAATTATTCGTAGTGCTCGTCATAATAACAGGCGATGATGTATTCTTCCGTAATGTAGTTTGTGCAAATTAAATACTAATGACGACATTTATTTTATGGATTCATTTAACTAAGAAAATTTTTCTCAATATCAGGAAACTTTTTTTACAGATAGTACATTATATAATTTTACACTGTAAACTGCGTGTTTGTGTATATACTATTACGAAGGACCGGAAATCCCTCAAAATAACACGTTAATTTTACAGTTTTCTTGCTTTTTGTGAACTTTCAGAGATACATGGAAAAGAATCTGAACAGGGGGGGGGGAATTATATATCATACCTTTCTTTATTTGAACCGAATCTGAATATAGATGCTGCAATATACTAGCTCATTAATTTATTGCATAATGTTTTATTATATGTTGCCTAAGAAATTATATTCATATGCCTACTGGCACAAAATACGAAGAGGTGGAAGTATTACGAGCAGAGTATAGGAACTTGTAAGGAGGGAAGAAGCAAGAGCTATTTTTAATTTTGTTCTGCCAGTGTCTTAATGAATATGTTGGATCTTATGTCTATTTTCTAAGAGTTCAAGCTAAGGAGCTCTAAGAAAGCAGTGGATCGTACTAATAGTAACAAAAACTCATAAAAGGAAATTGTATTATCACTGCACACAAACAATTTTTTCCTTGACTCCAAATATGTAAAACACATTAAGTTAATAGTTAACTGATAAAATTTTCTAGTCTGAAAAAATCTGTATAATTTTTGTAAAGAGTGAGACACACCTTCAAATTGTTTCCATCCATTTCAACTTTCTGTGGACCATTCCAATTTTCTCTAATCCTTTCCGACTTGGTTTGAAACTTTCTGAAATTTTTCAGTTATGTTTGACTTTTAATAAGTACCCTTCGGATTTCTCTTTCCCATCCAACTTCCTTTAGTCTCATGCGACCTCCATTGGTCATACTTGACTTTTTAGTTCCTTCCAAATTTAAGCTATTTTGGGAGCTTATAGTTGATAATTGCCATTACGCAATGAAATAAATAAAACTTCAAAAATCTTCATTCTATGACTGAAATTTGTAACTGTCAGTCAGAAAAATGTATTTTCTGGTATTTTGGTATTTTAGGCAAGACAGTATTCGAGCCCGCGCCTCTCGGACAAAAGATTTATAGTCAAGCGTACCAACCCCTTAGCCAGGAACAAACCACTTAGCCAACCACATCAACATTTTTATTTGCAGAAAAAGTGTTTCTTTTCAATCAAACTATCACAAAAACAGTTTTGTTTGAATTTTCATTGAAAAACTTCTTTTTTTGCAATTGAATCAACAAAATACCACAAAAATACCACAGGAAACGCACTTATTCTTTTAATTTTTGTATTGCTATGCAGCGAAAATGTTATTTTTGAATGAAAGTTCAAAAATAGCTTCTTTTTTATTTTTCATTGAATGAAAGTAATTACAATGAAAGTAATAAAAATACAATAATATACGTATATCTTAAAGAAAGTTACAGCTTTAAAACGTGTAACATTGTTTTTTGCCTTTTATTGATTTTGGTTAAACAAAAGTCTTGTTTCGTGAAATATTTTTTTATCCTAACATGACTTCTACAGTACACCTACTACTAATAATAATGAAAAGTGTAATATTCCTAGGGTTTTGTTTGTTTTCAAATATTTGCTATACTACTACCACTACTTTTAACAACAGAAAGCGCCGTTCAATCCCACTCTCATGGGCCAAAATGAGAGATATGTTGAGATGGCTTAGGCATGTTTTGCAGATGAAGGATGACAGATTGCCGAAGATTGTCATTTTTGGCCAACCGTCTAGGGTTAAGCAATCAGTAGGTCGTCTGCAGTTGGTGTGGTATGTAAATGTTCTTATTGTTCAATAAAGAGTTGTGAGAAAGAGTCAAACTTCAGCGTAAACAGAGAGGCTTTCAGGAGGGGACACCCCCTTTCATATACGTAATAATTTTCATTTGTATAATTTTTTAATGTCACTCCTTACTTTAAGTTTAACAAAACTTTTTTTTATATTTAATAATTACCTAAGAACAACTACTTAAACAAACAAGCTATTGAATTAGAGTAAAAAGTATTCTTAGTGCACTATAGACACGAATTCGTAGAAGTTATGAGTTAGCTATAGTACTATAAGCTAATCAAATATACTCACTTGATAGCCTGGATATGGTTCACCAATTAGTGTACCGTTGTTCTGTTTTCTGTAATTTTTAAATGCGTATCTGTACCAGGGAGACTGGTCATAAGCCATCGCTAGAATTTGATGGGAGTTGAACTTTTCAAACTGCTTATACAGATTTTCGAAAGAACATCTAAACTCCATATCTATGTCTAAAACAGCTATTTGATTGTATGCAAAAATTCTTGAATACAAAGGTCGAATATGGAGAGATATGTCCTTGTATTTATTTTCTGTTTTTTTCGTGGTGTAATTCTGGAATAACTGGATCTGTCTTCTGAACCGTTTTTGTATGTTGTCCAAGGAAATAAAATCATATGTGATCTAAAAGAGAATATTCTCCATCTACTCTGAAATTTAAATATAATTTACACAAGTCAGGGACATACTATATTTTTACTGTTGAGGCCAAAGTTTTCATTTGCCTATTTTAAAAATAGTGTAGACTCAGAAAAAAGGCTTCATTCTAACCATTAATGGGCAAAAGGTGTATTGATATGGGGTAATATATCCATTAACACTAATGAGTATTTCCCTTTTTTTAAATATTGTTTTTTGTCTAGAGTAGTTTCTTTTTTCCTTTCAAATTTTTTTCCATTTCCTTTTTTCCTTTCAAAGTTTCAAATACCTAGTTTCTCATCTTATAGTAAAAAAAATTGTTTCATCGTGTTATGTTTTTATAATTCAACTAAATTTACTTCATTTTGAAACAATGACGAAAGCATTACACGAGAAACATTTAGACAATAATTTTACTATTGGCTTGCCTAGTAGAAACGCTAATAATTTTTTAATAATGCCCTTTTGAAGGATTGTTTTCAATACCATTGAAATCTTAAAAACAAACTTAAAAATTTTCATTGAAAGAGAGCAAAGACTCATTCATAATAAGACGTCGCTAATACTAGCATTCAGCCTCAGCTACTTTGTGCCAAACAGATTTTTTCAAAAATATTTCAGAAAAATAAAAAACTATGAGAAACTCGATTGGCTCAAATTACTGCTAGTTAATCTTCGGTAATCGATACAGAAATAATTTCTAGATGGAAGTCTTTGATTTCTAACTTTCATCAGTATCTGCAGTTAAAAATGGTTTTTAAGGCACTGGTTTGGTATACTGTATTCTTTATCGAAATTTTGGATTTAGGTGCCAGCATACTAAAAAGTGAAAAGACAGTTTTGATTCATGGAAAAGCTAAGAGATTTGTGTCTTTTTAACCAAGACTTTCAAGTTTAACCTTGCTGAGAAAAATCAATTGATTTTACAAAATAAAGAATTCGCGGGGAGGCTGCACACCTTTTGATATCTTTTATTCTTTAGCATGGAAATTAAGGGTTTTTTATGTTTTTTAAATTTTAATGGAAAGGGTTGATTCAATTATAATATAATCAGGTATCAACAAAAGTCTTAACTATTAAGAAATGTCTTTGAATAATTTTCCATTCAAAATCCTATTCGTGACTCCATCCTTCAATTCCACGTTTTATGCCCACCCCCACACCCTCATTTTCTCCTTGGTTTTACCCTACTCCCAGATATACGTTTTTTTGTCTTCCAAATGGTGAATTTCTTAGGTTTGTAATTATATTTAATTATAATGTCTAATTTAATTTTAATGTCTAATATCTTAAGGCCTTCATTACAAAGTCTATTGTGTTCTGCTTTTTTGTAAAAGCTCACTAACAGTGTGGATTATTAAATTTAGGATCAAGGATGTTAGGAAAGGACCAGAGCTCATTAAAGAAACTGGGATATGACGGAAGAAACTTGGTTAGAAAGTCGTAAAATAACTATTAAAGGGTTTTTTGAGTGTTAATTTGATGTATGGTATATGATGATTTCGATTTTGATTTGAGTATTAGTGATTAAGATGCTTGTTTTATTCTGTATAAAACTTTTTTCAACTGTTAGATGTTTGGATAAATCAGAACAAAACTGTTTTTCACATATATTGGACTGATGCAGTTTAAGTTTTTTTTTCTTAGCTTATGCTTTTGTTCTGAATTTTTAATTAGGTGCCAACTAAAATAGCTTTCCTTTGACTGTCTGATAATTCAAAGGTTTCTTTTTGCACCAGAAATAAAGTTTATTTTGTTGTTTGTTATATATAATGATAGGAATAGGACAACAATTAGTGACAAGGAAAAAGCTAAAGAGGGATGGGTACAACAGTTTGAGAATTTAATAAGCCTTGACAGAACTATAGGAAAAGATATATAAGGAAATGGAAAGATTTGTGATGCATTGAATGTGAAGGAACTTTTCTTAGAATGGTCAAGATGTTTCTTAAATATAGTAGCTCTGAGGTTAGAAATAAGTTACTAATGATTATGAATATAGTTTTTAAAAAGAGGAAGTACCAAGTGATTTTATAAAAGCCCTAACTAAACCACTGTAAGTGGTATAAGAAAAATGATAAGAGTAAGTGCTGTAATTATTGAGGCATTAGCATTGTCTCCTTAAGTAGCAAATTACTTATTAACATGATACTTTCTACACTGATAAATTTTGTAGATAAAGCTGTATATGAATAATAGTGTGGATTTAAAAAGGGTAGGGGATGTTTAGACCAAAGTTTCACTCTTAGGTTAACAATGGAGAAGTGCCAGACTTATCCAACACCTTTGGCTCCTCAGTCTTAGAGGTTATTAGCAGGCGTTCGAATCTGTTCATAAAAGAGCTTTAGTGAAGGTCTTCTCCCTGTATAGTAAACTAGAGAAATACATTACTGTGATTATTGCAATGTACGAGAATAACACTATAGTGGTTTAGGCAAGACATGAGGTTAGCTTCTGTTTTCGTATTAAATCAGAAGTTAGACGGGGTTGTGTTCTTTCCCCCTTTATATGGATCATTTTCTTGAACTTTGCCTTTAGGAGCACAGAAAAGGCGAAAGGAGAGCTTGGAATGAAATGTTGAGGAAAAACTATCCTAGAATTAGATTATGCTGATGATTTAATTATCCTAGATGAAGTTTTTGTAAAATGAATGAAATTTTACAGTTATTGCGAGCATAGGGTACTTGAACAAGCTTGAAAAGAAATTCTAAGAAGACTAAGTAACAAAGGACAGGAATAAGTGAAGGTAAAACAGTTACACTGGCTAACGAAAAGATTGATCAAATGGACAATTACCTTACTAGTATTATTAGAAAAGACAATTGGAGCAATGAAGACGTTAAAAGTAGAATAGCCAAGCCTCAAAATATTTTTTAAAAGTCCACAGTTGGGGTGGGAAGATGTCATAAAGAAATATTTAATGGAAATGGAGACTTGAAGGGTGTAAAGAGAGAAACTTTGAATATCCTTGGATGGAGAAGCAGCATACGTAGCTGTGATGGCCTCAGGTGGCTTGGTGATGTGGTGAATCGTTAGTAGTAGTATCAGTAGGGTGGCACAGAGTGAGTTTCTTGTCCAAAAATTTGAATAGAAAAATTATAATCGTGATCCTTGAATTCCATGTTATCTCGACTAATTTTTTTGTACAGTTTTTTCTACTTCAGTTAATACATCTTCGCGGTATAGGTCTCACAGTCGCTAGTAGTCTCTATAAGAGTAGCTTCTTTACTTGAATTTCATTAAAAAAATTTATTTTTTAAAATCCAAAAATATACGCTTTTGTAAAAAAAATATATATGGACTGTTCAGTGTAAACTTATTACTAAGGTTAATTTTGGTATTCTCAGAGGCTTATACCTCTGGGTTCTACGTACAGCCATACTTTATGAGTCTGAGGAATCACAAGATGCTTAATAATAAGGATATGAGTGTCTCATTGGAGGCTCTCACTAAGATACAATATTAGTAATTAAAGAGATATCAAGGTTTATACTTGAGATGTGAATTTAAAACATTCAGTTGAAATTATGGTATAGGGAGCACAAAATATTATTCATTCAAAGAAAAGTAAAAACATAAAATATGAAAATTACTAGTTTTAGAGGTGACATCTAAAAGACAAAATAAGCCTAAAAAGACAACCTAAAATATATAAAAGGGGGCTAGATTGTTTTGAAGATATGTTTTGACCTTTCGTACTTGTTGCTAGGATCCTCTTTGTTTAGTAGTGAAATACAGGCTGACTTGAAGCAAAGATAAAATAATATAAAACAAAAAATAAACTTCATAAGAGACGATTTAATTTTAGCAGAGACCTTTCACGCTGGTTTGTTCTTTTAGCTTTAATTATTACATATAAAAAATTGGATTTGCAAAAAGGTAAAATCAAGAAAAAAACTAAATACAAAAATTAAACGAGATTAGATTTTCATCAGGGTTGTGCGAAAGTCTTTCGCGGTTGCTGGTAGTTTGTTTTTTGAAATCTAATATAATAAAATCAGATTAGAAAGAAAGATAAAAACAGAAATGAAACAAACAAAGTATCATACTAGAGGTGCTATAGTTCAAAAGGAGAGTCATCAGTAAAAATCATTTTAGTCAATTTTATTTGACTTTCATTTCACTCAAGCATAAAATCGATGATTGTTATTAGTGGTATGGCACTAGAAACTGGTATGTCTTTGCTTGCACTTTGCAATAAGTATAACTAAATGAATGTAAATTATTATTGATTAAATGTTAAATAATGTTTTTTTTTCAAAAATCCAATTAAATCCAATTCGAAAATCTTTATCAAGTTTTAGCCTGTTCTGCTCACGTTGGTTAACCACAGAAAAGTTACTAGCTGGGAAAATATTGTTTTGTAAAATTATAAAAGGTAAAGTTTTCTAGCCTTGGCTCTCTTGGTATTAAGTCTTTTGTCTTCTAACTATTTGTATCTACACTGTGAGAAAAGGATATAGCATAAGTCTTAAGTAAGTGTGGTTTAATTGTTTTAAGTTTTGCTAGCCGTTCTTATGAGAATTATTGGTTGTCTCTTGCTTGCCCAGCATATTCAGTCAAGTCAGTAGTTGAGAGAAAACCTCGGAAATCCTTATTTTGAACTCAGTCAGGACCCAGCACATGCTATCCTAGGTATTTGGGCTTGACTGTGGTGTTGCCGATATAACCCTTGCAGCTGCAAGAGCTGGGTGTTTTGAAATCTGTGGGCTTGCCTAAACGAGAGATAAGGACCCCCAAGAAAGATACACTTCAGACAGCTAAAGGTAAAGCTAGTACAGTCTTCAGTTGCAGCAAACCGAGTGACACAAAGCATGACACTGATGGCAGTGGTACTGAGTCTCAAAAAGGACATCCAAGAGCTAGGTCTTTTCCGTCATGTCTTTGACGGAAGAGCAGGAAAAAAAGACGGAAATGCCTTGTAATATTTTGATTCTGTTAGATACATGGAATCTACATATGATTATATGGACAATTTGATAGATGCTCTTAAAACTAGGCTCATTAAAATAAGTTCGACTAAAAAACAAATACTGAAGTAGTTACATTTGATAGCTCCCTGAGCATTTACGAGTAAGCTGACACAATTTGTAGAGCGGTATGGCTACAGGTTGGAAAAACTGGCGCGGATGAAACATTCCAAATAGTGCAATCATACACATTTACGTAGGGATTACCCAAACACTTAATTAGGCTTTTACTTTCTTGAGAACCAGATTCACTAGAAGAAAACATAATGCTCGTAGAAACAGAGATACAAATAGATGAAAAAATGAAAAATATGGACCAATATAACAGAAGGAGAGCATAACAATGACTGGGGTAGGAAGCGAGTAAGATTTTTGAAGGAAACTCAGCGAGACAGGTCTAGAAGCCTTTTGTGGCCCAGAGTAGAGGATATAAATGGCGATGGAAAGCGGTATCATAAGGAATGGCAAAGAGGAAGCCAACAAACAAATCTGAAAATACTGGAGATCACCTGCTTTTACTGCGGAAATTCTAAGCATTATGCTTCTGAATGTAGCACCAGGATTCGTGACGGAGACATAGGTTACAGATGATAAGGGTCCCAAAGTTAGGACAATCATCCTTATTTCGGACCCAGTGAATAACAATCCAAAGATTCTCCTCAAAGAAGGAGCAAAGGATGATTTTTGAGACAATTTCGCCCTAATAGAGACATCCCAGGACCAAACAGCAATCAAACAACTGGAATAGTTGGAAGAAATTTTGTCAGAGGATTCATTCCCAAAAACCAAAGAATGGATAAGGCAAATGTAGCCGAAGAGTCATGGCAAGATCCTAAGCCAAACTTATTTTACCCAAACTAAATATCAGGAAAAGATCATGGGGTGGTTTTGAACGGAGAGCCCAGCCTTTGAGGGTCAAAAAGGCTGCTAGTCGCATTAGACCCTTACACAGTCTTCAATGTTGCGAATTTGATTATTCTACAAATTGTTTCCATAATTCGTTGATTTAGCATAGTGTCTTCAAAATTTACCTTGTCTAATTGATTGCTTCTAGTTGAAACTACCGTTAAATATACAAAATACAATTAATAAATATACGAATAGTATAAATTTCCATGCATACTAGGGGTAGATGCACTTTAAAAATATGGTATAATTTGGAAATCTGACCAGTAATGAAATCAAATCACTAGCCCCACAATGAAAACGGATTTTAATTGCACAACTTTGCAAGACACTGATCCTTGGCAAAAATATGAATTACAGCTAAATAATCGGGTAATAATTGAGGCAGATACTTGCATTCAGGTTTTAGCAACTGCAAATTGGGAACCCCGTCTACGAGTAAGTACTTTAATAAAAGGCTATAGGATAAAGAAATATTCTTCCTTTTCATACTTTAGTTGTTGGTATTGAGTAATGTTTTGCATATTAGCTCTTTTGATATATGTTTTGTGTTGCCAAGCCACCTCAGATTCTTCATTATGACAAAATCAGACATATGTAAGATATTCCCATCTATTCCCCCAGCTCTCTGTTCAGGACTCTGTCTAAGAGGCCAATGCCTAATATACATCATAAAAATTTGGAATGGATAATGACGAACGTCAATCCTTCCACTACCCTTAGTGACCATACTCATAGAAAAGAATGGAGATTAATATGGATTCATAAGCTCGGCACTTTTTGTGTTTTGAGATTTTGCTGTACTTCCAGAGGAGGTTGTTCAGGTAAAGAAAGATGTTTTGTACTGAGGATACTCGACTTCAAATTACTCTTGGGAGTTATTCTGTTTAGTTTATCATTGAGACAAGTTGTATCTACAACTAGACGTAATCAACATGATTATTATTTAAGCATCTTCACAGTGATTGAGATTACACAGGGTTTTTCAAAGGGAGGCTTTATATTCCAATTGGTTTTCCCTTTTGAAAATGGGGCAAATTATTGTTGTCTTCCACTTTTACTAAGGGGGGATGAAAGCAGGTTTTAGAGCTTGGGGAGGAATTGGTGAAAGAGTGCGAGTGTCTGCAGTTTAATTTGATGGTGGTTGTTCTCCTGAGAGTTGTTCGGGAGGAGGGGATTATTTTTTTATATGGTTTACTAGCTAAGTATGTTTCTATGAATGTTGGTTAGATAATCACTAAGTGTTAGAAGAAATTAAATTAATGTTGCCTATTTTAGGGATTTATATCTTTAATGGTTTATATTTTGTTTAAAATTAAATACAAAAAACATTAAAAATATATCCATTGCTTCAGACATTTGTAACAAATTCATGGAGAAAAACAACAAATTTATGATTTTGAAAAATCAGTCATCGTAACCATTAGTGCCAGCTTGACTGAAAACAATTCAAGTACTAGGGCTAATTAATTTTGAAAATTAATGTTAAAAATTATTGTTGCTTATCGTAGTGATTTATATTTTTAATGGTTTATATTTTGTTTAAAATTAAGTACAAAAAACATTAAGAATATATCCATTGTTTCAGACATTTGTAACAAATTCATGGAGAACATCTGTTGCTGAATCAGGCAAAGATTCAGCAACTCAGCAGGTACATCTTCTATTCAAGGACTTTTGTGGTTTTTAAACAATTTAAATGCTTGAAAAACTTCTACTTTAGTTGGCAACTCTGTACCCACATTATTATAGCTATATCTTCTTGTACGGCGAATATATTGCTGGCTATGTCTTTGCGGGGGCCCACAGATCCTATCTTCTTATACCTCTCCTCTAACTCTGTGAATAGAACTAAATTTCATATTTTTCTGAAAATAATAGTTCAAGAATCTCTTGAAGAAAAGTTAGTAGTGATTAACCGGGCATTAAGTTCAGATTATTTAACTTTATAAAACGATTCAAAAAATACAACAAATTTATGATTTTGAATAATCAGTCATCGTAACCAATAGTGCCACCTTAACCGAAAACAATTCAAGTGCTATGGCCACAATTCCAAAGAGGGATTTCTATTGAAAAGACCCCAATCACGAATAGTCCTATTAAAATTGCAGAGGAAACACGAGAAAATGAAAACTTTTAAAAAAACTGCAAATACCAAAAGTAATCATGTCATTTCTAACTATAACCACCACTTAAAATCTCTCATTTTTCATCTGCTCATATTTTGAACACCTCAGCTCGGACTTCTTCTGCTGTAAGAAGTTCTATTAGTATTATCCTCATTTAAGGGTAGTAATGGGTGGATCAGTTGCTCCTCCAAATAAAAACAGAAAAAATAGAATATTTTTAGTAACTTCAAAACTGTTACTCCTTTTAACTTTAAAAATTTCTCTTTAATTCCAGGATATGCTTTTTTAGATTAATCCATGATTTTTTTAATACAAAAAAAAACGCTAACGAGAAGGGTCCATTACACTTCCTAATATGTTCCACGTTTATATCCATGAGCATATGCTGCTTCTGAAAGTTCTGAATCAGCAACAAAACACGAGGGCCTTATCGTAAAAAGTACAGATAGGCCTAGTTAATGGCAAAATTGCAAAATGTTTTATTTTGCAACGTTTGGTCCAGTCAAATTTTTTCTGATTTTTCAGAAACCTTTATTCCCTAAGAGCTATAATTTTAAGATCCGATTTACATTTTTTTCAAGAACTTTGAAAGTGGATATTCATACACCATACAAATCTGCAATTATAATAGAAATGGAATCATTGGATAATAAGAAGATATACAGTAAATATAATTTTCTGATTGAGGAAAATCATTTTAAATAAAATAAAACATAGCTCTTTCTGTAATAATATCCCTACTATCATAGACAGGGCAAAGGCACTGCCTAAGTAAAGAGCGATGAATGCAAAACGTATGACATTGGCTTTTTTTGTTTTTCTAGACCAGGGCACGTTGTATAACCAAATGAGTCTTAGGAATTAGGAAAAGGGCTTGTTAAATTGAAATTTGAAAGACGTAGCACCCTTTTTAATAGTCAAAATTGGTTGGAGTGTATCCAGCCTACAACGCGTATCGTTTTTCCTAACATATACAATTAAAATGTAGAGCTAGTCATTTTGCTTATCGTATTTGAAAGGTTGGGACGTAATACCTTTAAGTGTGACACCCCGAGAGTCCTCAGGACAAGGATTAACAAGTCTGCTCCAGATGCAATAAGGTTTTAATAGAAACGGCGGTTGTTTAAATTTGGGAGTGGGCTCATTGGATTCAAAATAGATAGTTCTACAGCATATAAAATTTTATAGAACGTTTGGCTCAGATCCGATGGGGCTCATTTGATAGCAATTCAGAATTTCTAGTTCCCGTATTAAGAGTCAAAATTTAATGGAAGTTAATCCACCCCTCCCCCAGGCCTATCATTCCCAAAAAAAGCATCAGATCAAAATTTTAAGAGATTTATTTTGTTCAGCATTGTTGAAACTTCCAGTAATTATGTCTCTGGGGATTACCCTTCCCAAAGGAGCAAAGGCTGTAAGTTAGGTAATTCATTTATTTTTACTAATAGTAAATGTTATTGAGAAAGACATGGTTGTTTTAACTTAGCTTTCCAAAACGACGAAGGGCAATTAGGTGAGCCTTTAAGGCTCCACTTAGGTAGTGTTGGACTAAACCAAAACATTTATTGTGTATATGGAATGCAAATAGGCGTAACTCAGGAATGACGGAGTATACATATTTTTAACTTACAGGATATGATGAGAGACATGACCAAAAAGGCAATATTTGCAGGCTACACTACTACAATACACTACTATAATACATTAATACTACTATAATACACTATTAAATTTAAATTATTAAAGGGAAATTTGAACTTAATCAAAAACTGTTACGTTTATGTACATTTTCAAAAGAGTGCATGTCAAGAGTTGGTTTGGCTGTTAAGTTAGAGCTTTCTGAGAAACCTTAAAGGGAAATATCATCTGATCCAGAGGCAAAACGTATACGCTACTATTAGTACTACTATCACTGTTACTTTTACTACTACTACTGCTATTAAAACTGTCACTACTACCACTCCTACTACTACTACTACTAATACTACTACTTCAGCTATATCTTCTACTGCATATACTTGTAAGGCTAAAAGTGTCGAGAAGGATATTTTATGACGGATATAGGTTATCAAAAGGACATTTTAGGAGGATCATAGCAATTGCTAATTGTATTAAAATGAAACTTCTAGAACTTGAAGAGGGGGATGTTCTACTGACCAAAAGCAAATACATTTATACTACTGCTGCTACTAGTACTACCGGTATTACCATTAATACTACTACTAGTAATACAAATATTACTACTGTGACTATTGTTACGAGTATGCCTACCGGTATGAAGGTGAAATTTCCATAGAATTTAGAGGAGGAACGTGAACTGAGTCAAGACACGCCACCTTTATGCATGTTGTCAAAAGGGTGGACCAGTATTATCTTGTAAACATTTTAATGTGTGAAGTTAAAACCAACAGAGCTTCTTGTGGGAGACGTTGAACTAACCAAAAAAAAATAGTTTGTATCCTAATGCTATTTCTTCTACTCATACTACTACTACTTCCATTACTACTACTACTTATAATAATGCTATTACTGCCACTAAAGATAAGTCTAGTGGTAATTTTTTTTACTGCTCTACTACTGCTGCTGCTATTAAAACTAAGGGTATTAGGGTGAAAAGTTTTCAATACATTGAAATTGAAACTATATGAAATCAAATTGAAACACACTATACCCACACAGGTTATCAGGAGGAAGTTTCAGGCAAGCTTCAGGAACATTTATTGGTACTAAGTTTAAACTATCAGGGTGTATAGAAAGGGATATTGTATAAGCCAAAGGTGCTCTACACGTACTGCTACTAATGCAGCAACATGTATGAAGCAACATGTAGATCCAAACAGTATTAAGGGGAAGGTATCAAGGAATTAATTGAAAAAACTTTTACCACAATTTTTTTTTAAGTAAAAAAAACTACATTAAACCAAAAAGGAGTAAAAATTGAATAAAACAATCTACCAGGCATAAAACTATCCTAAATCAGCTTCGATAAATAACTGAAACCCAAAACGAATAGTAATCACAATCAATAACCGATTCAAGCTTAAAATGAGCAAATATTAACGTAAGTAGGCCTCAAAACGCTTATGCTTTATACAAACCAGAACATAACTTGCACTTTCCTGAGTTTTCTGTGAATGTTTTTACTTTTTAATCTTTAAAAATACAAAATTAATGAAGATTTTATGGAATAAATTTTAGCATATGTATGTAAAACTGACATTGGAAATTTATTTGTACTTTTGAGTAAAGTGTAAATTAAGCTCTGGCTCTTAGAAAGTGTAGGGACTTTGAGCCCTATTCATGTTAAGGAGTTTTGAGTTTGACACGTTTTTTTTGCAATTTCTGTTAGTTATAGGTTTCACTTATTTACTAAAGCTGATTTGTGCTAGTTTTATGTTAGGTAGATTATTTTATTCCATTTTAAAAGGCTTATTTGCTTTTTGAAAAACTTACTCTAGGGAAAAATAATTTAATTGATTTTGGTTCGTTTTGCAGACATAGTTTTTTTCAGGGAAAAACAAAATAATATTTGGAACTTTTTGGTTTTCCTATATTTCGGCCTGCTCTTTGTATGCTGGAGAAACTTTTAAAAAAAATTTTAACATCAAGATCCTTCTGAAGATCGAAACCCAAACAGTAGTGTTTAATTTAGTCAAATACATCCTCTAGCTGACCTAATAAATATAACTTAATACAATTTCCCAAAAATAGTTTCTATATTCCTAGACAGCCTAGATATGCTTGCGCTATTTCATTTAGTTATATCTTAAGAGCCAAAGTAGCAGTAGAATTAGTTCCAGAAGTTTGAACCCCTCAGTCCTTCTGGGTGTGTTGCTGAGATGTTTTATTGGCATCCAGCATATAACCAGTTGCTATAGATTTTATTTTAAAGTAAAATTTAATTTTCAAGCATAATGGGAAAAATAAATAACGTGGGAGTTAACCTACCGAATTACTCTAGAAATACAGTTACTAGACCATTCAGCTCTGCTGAACAAACTGGTTGTCTTAAAATTTTATTTGGAAGTGTTTGGAGAATTATAAGCTAAAGAGTAGGGATAATAGCCCTCCAATCACGTTTGACTCTTAAAGTGGGTAGTAGAACTATTAATTTCAAACCAGATTAGCTCCTTTAAAATATAAATGATATTACTACCCAGTAGAGAACAGCACTGTCGATGTTCTTAGATGTCATATATTGCTTATCCCCACTTTAATTACCTGCATACATATACCTTTTCCGTTTAATTGAAAACCTCGCTAAACCTTTCCTAAAAGTCTCAATTTAATGAAATTAGCTCTTTTAGTTACTCTAACTACAGAGACCGTATCAAATTAGACAAACAGTGTCTTCTGGCTAGTTGAAAATCTACAGAAACTTACCTTGAAAGGTCTAACTTAATAAAGTAAGCTGTTATCGTGATATTGCTTTGTAGCCCTTTTGACAATCTACATGATCATAGTTCGTTTTGATTTGAATACATAATTTTAATATTTCTTGAAAGTTTCACCTTAATACTCTTAGCTTGTTTAGCAGTAATAGTTATAGCATCAATAGTAGCATTAGTAGCAATATACATAAAGCATCTTTGGTTTTTTTCAACATCTCTTTCAATAGACAATAAAAGTTTTTACTTAATACCAGAGACCATTCCTGAAGCGTTTCTGATACGTACTCTGGACAGCCTATGTATGCGTAGTGTTTATCGTTTTTGAAATCAATAAAAATTCAATATTTCCCAAAACTTTTTTCTTAATATCCTTTGCTTACAGTACTACAATTAGTTGTAGTAATAACAGTAGCAGTATTAGAATTAACTTTTGTAGACTTTACTTTTGTAGCAGTAGTAGCAAGAATAGCAGTAGCTGCAAGAGTAGAAGCAGTGGTATTATGATATAAATATGTTCTTTTGGTTAGTTCAAAATTCCCCAAAAACAACCCTCGTGAGTTTTAATTTTAAACAATAAACTGCTTCTAAAAGTGCTGATATGCCCCTTTAACAACTTGAATGCTGGTTGTGTGTTGTGATTCAGTTTACCCGCCCCTCTCAGAGTTCCCTAAATATTTCACCTAAATATCCTGAGCTATAATTGTAAAAGTAGTTACAGCAGTAGTATTCGTGCTCAACTTAATGCAATTAGCCACTGTTATTATGTCGTAGACATGTTTGTCTGATAAACTTTTTATTGATATCCTTTTGAAAATTTTTATCTTATTGTTCTATGACTTAGAAGCAGTTGCAATAGAAAGAGCAATTGGAGAAATAGCAATAGTGTAGTAGAGCTAGTAAATGTAGCAGTGGAAGGAGTTTTATTTGCAGTTTGTACATATTTTTTTTTTGGTCAATCGATCATCCCCTTTAAGTATTCTCTGAGAATTAGGACTTAATTCACATGTCAATTCTTCAGATATTTGGACAATCTAAATGTAAATAGTATCTTTTTTTTATTTCAGATTAGCCATCAATTTTCTCCCAAATTTTTAATATAGTAGACTTAGCATTATTTGTGCAAGTATCATAGTAGGTGCTGTGGTAGTAGGAGAAGTATTTGCAATGTCAGTGTTGAAATAGTAACAGAATTAACAGTAGCAGTAGCAGTATCAATTGTGGTAGGCGCATGAACATCTTTCATTTTGGTCAGTTGAATAGCCCTCTCAAGGCTCCCCGGAAGTTTAACCTTGAAATGGTTAGCCATTCCAAAAACAATGCTTATGTACAACTTTGACCCTCTTTTGACGCCCTTTTCTTCCTAATAGTCTAAGACTTATGAGGTTTCGTAATTGAAGTCTAATTTCATCTCAATGTTTCCTCAGATATTTATTGTAATATCCCCAGCCCTAGTAGTACTCACTGCAGAAGCAGTTTTAGTAATTGGAGTTATAGTACTGGAAGTATTTGTGATAGCAGCAGAAGCAATGGTAGCTGTAATAATAGTAGTGCACAATTAAAGCTGTTTTGGTCAACAGTTCACATCCCTTATCATTTCCTGATAGTTCCAATGAATATACTCATTTATTCTTGGGTTACACTCTCTTGACAACAAATAAGCTAATAACCAGTTTGGATTAAGTTCAACACGCCTATCAAAATTCCCAGCAAGCCTCACTTTAATGCTTTTGTATTTTGGGAAAGTAGAAGTCAAAAATGCATACTTTTTCTCAACAATATATGTTATATATGGGCGATGGACTTCTTTGTAAACTAAAAGCCTATGGAATTGATGGTTTATTATTTGAGGTACTTGCTGGCTCTCTTTATCAAAGATCGTTGCAGGTTGGCCTTGACGGCTTCATATCAAAAGAACACCCAGTCTTATCAGGAGTATCTTAAGGAAGTACCCTCGGGCCTACTCCTTTCTTTTTGTTCATAAGCAACTTAAGGGATAACCCTTGGAAGAAACCTCACAGCTTGATCGTGATGACACGATAACAATAACATTGATTGCAAAATACGAAGATCCCAGCTAATCCCAATAGGAGCTTCGGGCTGACCTTGAGAGAATTTAAGCGTGGGCTGATATGTGGCTTGCAAGTTTAAACACATCGAAAACGATAAAGCTCCAAATTTCTAAGGCTTCAAATATGAGGGCTCAAACTGATTTTGTCTTCAAAGGAAAGGCTATCGTGTGAGTTGATAACTTAGAGTAATTTTTTTTCGGATCTCTCATGGACTGAACATCCTAGTAAAATTAGATCTTCTTGCTTCAAGAATTTATGAGTCATCCTAAGATACAAGATTACCGGCAGTGGTAATCTTAGAAATTCCTTCCCTTGACTTGTTCAAAAGAAAATATTAACAAATGCCTTAGTGTTGGAAAATGAGGTAATTGCCAGGACTAGAGGCAAATTACCATTTCTAATGAAGCTGTGAAGTCTGTAATAGAAAAAATAAATAAATTCTTTAACTTACAGCCCCTACCATGGGGCCTCGGGTGGGTTTTGACATCCCCAGACGCATAATTACAGGAACTTTAAACAATGATGAAAAAATAGATGTCTCAAAATTTTGTTTGGATTTATCTTTTGGGAAATGATAGTTGTTGGGACGGGGTAGATTATTTTTCATGATTTTATTCTTTAAAAGACCCTTTAACTCCAAGTTTCAAAGGGAAGTAGACCCACATGAATCTTATATGACCTCTAATTCCATTAAAATCTTGTGACACCAGAGTAATTCTTACAATCCATGCTCCAGGCCTCAAAGGGGTTGTGTCAAACTTGGATGTATTGTTATTTGTTCTTTAACCTATTTTCAAAAAGGGGCTATGTAACCATTTCAATCGGAAACGTTAGGTGAAAACAGGGGTAGTTGAGGATCAGGTTAAGTTACCTTCATCCCTTTTGACAAAAAGTGGTAGGGTTGTGTCAAATCTGGATGCATTGTTATATGTTTTTTGGACTATTTTGAACAAAATGGCTACCTCACAATGTTAACCAGATGCGGTGATAGGAAAGAGGGATAGTTGAGAGGGGTTAGCATACCATCATCACGTTTAACTCTTAAAAAGAAACTATAACTTCCAATTTTCAACCAAATGAGCCACCTCTAAGCCTGATGCGACCATCTCATCCATAAGAACCAAAAATGCCCCCAGAGCATAACTTACAACCTTTGCCCCAAGGCTCTGGTGGTTTGTATTATCTCCAAAAGCTTTGTTGTATAAGGTTTTGACTATTTCGAATAAAATAGCTATGCCAAAATCTCAATTTGATCCATTTTAGAAAAACGTGACTTGTGTGGGTGGGAGTAGTTGTCTTCTGATCATTTTGACTTTCAAAAACTGCACTAGAACTTCCGATTAGTAATCCAATGAGCCCCTCCAAAGTATATACGACCACTGTTTCTATGAAAATCTTTTATGTCCCAAGGTATAACTTACAACCCTTGCCCTGACAGCCTTCTAGGACATACTCTTCGGACTCTTCATGTATACTGTAAAAAATTACTATCTAAAATTTTTGATTGAGTATGAAAGTGTAAATAATGGTCATGGAGGATGAGGGATGTTGCACTCAAATGGCTTTTGAAGCTTCACAAAAGCCCCTTTAAGTTCGATTTCAAGTCAAATGAATCCCAGCTGTAGTTTATAAGATCCATAGTAACTTTACATGCCCCCAGGGCAGAGCTTAAAAGCATTATCCTTGGGCTCTGGCGGGTTGGCTTAACACTGAAAGCATTTTATACGATCTACAGACTATTTTGGAGAAACAGGCTCACAGTTCACTCAGATACTGTTTGTCAAAAGCGAGGAAGTTGGGGGAGACGGGGGATAGTTCACCTTTCTCACGTTTAATTTTTAAAATAGAACTAAAACTACCAATTTCCAAGCAAATAAGCCTTCTTTAATGTTTATGCAGCCACCCCTTCCATAAAACCTGCTCCCAGGCTCAGGGGGTTTGTCCCGACCCCAAAAACCTTATTATTTTATATTTGGACTATTTAGATAAAATGGCTATTTCAACATATCCATTGGATACATTTTTGGATAACATGACGAACAGAGGTAGCAGCCCTCCGATCACTTTGAGTCTCAAAAGGGGACTGGAACTTCTTAGTCTCAATCCAATGAGCCCCTCCGAACATTCTAAGACAAATTTTTCTATAAGAACGTTATAAGACTCCAGGGTATAACATAAAATCCTTGCCCTGAGGGCTGTAGTGGGGTCCCTATCCTCAAAACACCTGACCGGACTTTTCAACTACGCTGAAAAAAATGGCTATCTTAAAATTTTTATTGGATGTGCTTGGTTAATGATGGGCTTGGTGGGTCTATTTGCACTCCAAACACTTTCGACTCTTAAAAAGGGCACTAGCCTTCTCAATTTTAACTTAATAAGCCCTTTTTGAAGGTTCTGAAACTACTCCTTCTGCACAGAGTGCCAAGGTCTAAAAACAAAATAAGTAAACAATAAATTGGGAAACTTTGTTCTTTATTAGGAAGCGCTATTACTTTACTTATGATATTTAAGTAGTTGTTGAGCTAAATCAAAACGAACTATGATCTTGTGGATTTTCAAAAAGGTGAAAAAGCAATATATCAATATCATCTTATATTATTAAGATTATACTATCAAGAATGTTGTTGCTGATTTTAAATTACCCAAAAGGCAATGTGTGTATATCAAACAGTTCGTGGTAACGAACTGTAGTAAGGAGCGATCCGGCTCAATAGTAACCAAAACTCTAAAAAATTGAATTTTGATATCAATAGCTACATCAAAAGAATCACATTTTAATGCTGATTTTAAATATATAAGTTTCATCAAGTTTAGTTTTAGCCATCAAAAGTTACGAGCCTGAGATAATTTGCCTAATTTAGGAAAATAGGGGGAAACACCCCCTAAAAGTCATAGAACCTTAACGAAAATGACACCATCATATTTAGCGTATCAGAGAACCCTGCTGTAGAAGTTTCAAGCTCCTATCTAGAAAAATGTGGAATTTTGCATTTTTTGCAAGAAGACAAATCACGGGTGCGTGTTTATTTGTTTGTTTTTTTTTGTTTTTTTTTCCAGGGGTCATCGTATTGACCAAGTGGTCCTTGAATGTCGCAAGAGGGCTCATTCTAACGGAAAGAAAAAGTTCTAGTGCCCTTTTTAAGTGACCAAAAAAATTGGAGGGCATCTAGGCCCCCTCCTCCGCTCATTTTTTTCCAAAGTCAACAGATCAAAATTTTGAGATAGCCATTTTGTTTAGCATAGTTGAATATCATAATAACTATGTTTTTGGGGATGACTTACTCCCCCACAGTTCCTGGGGGAGGGGCTGCAAATTACAAACTTCAACCAGTGTTTACATATAATAATGGTTATTGGGAAGTGTAAAGACGTTTTCAGGGGGATGTTTTGGTTTTGGGGGTAGGGTTGAGGGAGAAGGCTATGTGGGAGGATCTTTCCTTGGAGAAATATGCCACGGGGAAAAAAAATTCAATGAAAAGGGCGCAGGACGAATCTGGTCAAGTTAGAAAAAAAGTCAAATTCAGAGCTTAATATACAATGCTGGGTGTTCGGAGCCTCTCTATTATGGAGTATAATTTGAAAATAACACAACTATACGAGCGATAAAACATATATACCACAACCATAACTCAACTAACGAAACAGTTCGTGGTAAAGAATTGTAGTAAGGGGCGACCCGGCTCAACAGTAAACTGAACTCTAAAAAACGGAATTTTGATGCTAAAAGATACATCAAAATAATCAAATTTTCACGCTGATTCTAAATATATAAGTTTCAATTATTTTAGTCTTTGTTATAAAAAATTACGAGCCTGAGAAAATTTGCCATATTTTGGAAAAAAGGGGGAAACATCCCCTGAAAGTCAAAGAATCTTAACGAAAATCACACTATCGCATTCGGCATATCAGAAAACTCTATACCGAAAATTTCAAGCTCCTATCTAAAAAAATGTGGAATTTCATATTTTTTGCCAGAAGACAAATCACGGGTGCGTCTTTATTTGTTTGTTTGTTGTTTTTTTCTTTTCCCCAGGGGTCATCGCATCGACCAGGTGGTCTTAGAGTGTCGAAAGAGGGCTCATTCTTACGGAAATGAAAAGTTCTAGTGCCCTTTTTAGTTAAAACTTAGGAGTTTCGATTTTATGAAAAAATATACATGCAGGTTTTCAAAATGGGGAATATGAGCAATTTCATAGGCAACGCTGCTCTAAAAAAGCTTGAAATATCGTTTAAACTTTTGAACGAGCTGACTTGATTCTAAATCAAAATTCTAGTGCTGTTTTTAAAAGGTATAAAAAGACTTGAGTGCATGTAGAACTCCTCCCAAGTGCTTTCATTTTGCAAAAACATGTTTCAAAATATGAGACACCCAATTTGCTCAGAATTGTTGAGGGATCCAGTAACTATTTCTAAGAATATTGGGTTTTTCAACACTCCCAGAATTTCTGCAATGGGTCCATAAGTATTGAAACTAAATGTTGCTTTGAAACTAAGTCAAAAGTCAATATGCGTATGGTCACCAATAAGAGTCCTTAAATATATCGAAAAAAACTGGGATATCAAGTTTAAAGTTACAGGGCTATGACTAATACTACCTCTACTCTTTCAATGTAGATAAATCAAAAGAGCGGAAGTGTATCCAGGCTGTCGAAAAGCATAGGTTGACTTTTCTGGGAATAATTTGAAGTTTTATTTTTCACGTTGTTCTGAGGAGCTAAAAAATAAAATTGTAAAGAATAAAAATTGTTAAAAGAAACTCTTCGAAATACAAATAAAAAGCAAAAATATGTAATCTTATGGAAATAAATCCAAAGAGATAGAAATATTATTTTTTGCATAAAAAATGATGTGTCTATAAGAGACGAACAGGTTATTTAAAAAAAAAAATTTCACAAAAAAAGTTTTTTCGAAGATGAAATTGAAGAGTTCCGTTAAGGCAAAAATAAGCAGAAATAATTTTCCAAGCGTAAGACTGCAACAGATATTCATCAATAAAAAACATAATTCAAAACGAATTGAATTTTAAAAATGACCTTGTCAAACTCAACACAAGCAAAAATTAACATGAGTAGGGCTAACAACTCACATGCCTTCTCAAGGTCAGAAGAAAATCTGCACTTTACTGAAAACAAAATACATTCAAATGTTTTCACTTTAATAAAGAAAATTTATTGAAAACCTTAAGGAATACATATATGTATATGAATATTAAACTGACAATCTACTATATTTTGTCTTGTTTATTTTTTCCCTAAAGTGCAAATCTTTCAATAGCGAAAGAAATATATACCTCTTTGAAAATCTTAAAGCAAATCGTATATATTTCCTCTAGTCGACCTAAATGTTAGATTTAATAAAATTCCCAAATGGTTTTATCTCTGCTCCTTCAAAACCTGGATAAACTCAAACTTTTTTATTTTGTTCATTTGTCATCTTGTTCCTTGAAAGATTCGATTTCATTGAGTGAGTATAAGCTTAATACCATCAACAATTCCTGAAGGTCAACCCGTTCCTACGTCCTCTTAACAATATCCGCGGCCAACTTTTATTTCGATTTAGCTCATATATAGCTATATATATATATATATATATATATATATATATATATATATATATATATATATATATATATATATATATATATATTTATATATATATATATATATATATATATATATATATATATATATATATATTATATATATATATATATATATATATATATATATATATATATATATATATATATATATATATATATATATATATATCAATATTTATATATATATATATATATATATATATATATATATATATATATATATATATATATATATATATATATATATATATATATATATATTTATATATCATGAAAAGAGAAATCACCAATGCAACAGCACAAACACATAAAAAAAGGGACAGAAGGAGAAAAGGAAGACTGTTTTCCTAAATTAGTGACTAATATAGTCCAGCACTTGAATGAGGCCTTAACACTACTCATCCATACAATCACATAGGTCAAACAGCATAACCATAAACAATCAACCATAAAGAATAATCCATGAACAGGCAGTCATGTCGTCAATAAGTATAAGTAGTCATTTACATAACAATAGAAATAATAAAGACAAATAATTCAGAGGCAACAACCCAACACAAGGGCTCATCAGGAGAATACACTTGTCTATACGGTTTCGCTACATTAAATTCTCTACCCAGCCAAGTGTTGTGGCTTCCACAGAATATGCAAGGCATCCCCGTGTCAAGTATCACCCCCAAAAATACTTGCCTATGAAAGAAAAAAAAACAGCAAATGTAAATGTAAAAAACAGCAAATCACAAATATTAACATATTGCAAAAAACCTGAATGAACTAAACAAATATAGAATTCATCTTTACCATTTGGCTATTTTTTAAAAAAATCCGTTTCATTAGAATCACAATTCAAAATAAATGGCGCTGCAACAACATTTCTCGAACCTCCGAAATTAGTTGAAAATTTCTTTAAGTAGTTCCAGATAATTCTTTTAATATTTATTTAAAAGTTTGTTATAATGAAAACTAATTTTTTTAAATTGCCAAGTTAATTTATTTGCAGAAAAACCTCTTGATATCAATTTTTGGCTTAAGATTTTACATCTATTTTTAAAATCAATATAATTACTACAAATCCTTGCATAACAAAGTAACTGTGAGAATAACGCTGAATACGTGATATTTGAGTGTATATTACTTTTAAGGGAATGGGAAACTAATCACTTCAAATTCAAAATCATCTGTTTTATTATACATTTCAAAACTTAATTTATTATTATCACAAATATTAATATTTAAATCTAAGAAATGATCTTCATGACCAGCACCATGACTAGGTTCAAGAGTAAGCTCTGATGAATATATATTTTTAGTAATATCAATGAAATCCTTACAATTTAAGACCAAAATATCATCTAAATATCTTTTATTATTTGACAAAACATGTTTTAAATTATTTGGATTATTCTTATCCATCATATATTTATATTCTAGTTGACTTAAAAACAAGTCAGCTATAAATGGGCTGGCATTCCCATGGGAACTCCAACGACTTGCTTGTACAAATCACCACCAAATCTTATATAAGCATTGTATAAAACAAATTCTAATAGCTCAAAAATCATATCCAGGCTGGAACATCAAGTTAACTTCAGTATTAAAGCAATTTGTCCATATGGCTTTTTTATCATAAGTATCTATTTTTAAGAACTTTTTACTAGATAAGAGGAAAGATTTCTTGATAACAGTTTTTAAATTATCTAACACTACATTAAGTGATAAATTAGTATATATTGTCAAAAGACTCACTTCTTTTAGCTGAAACCATTGTTAAAGAATCTATCACATTCAGTGAATTATTAACACTCCAATATGGATTAAAATTCCAAATTTTTTTAATACGAGAACAATAGGTTTTAAGTTTATTTACAATTTCCTTTAAAAATAAAGAGAGGTCAGTAGCATCAATGCGGGTTTGAAATTTAGCTGCTCCAGTAATAAACCATGGTTTAGGGGGATTCTTTTGAAATTTTATAGTCCAATATAGGAAAGGGAACTTTTTATCATTGTCATTTGTTTTAATATTGAAAATTTTAAAAAGTATTTCTTCTGTCTTTTTAATTAAATTCTCATCCTCTAAATTTACCTTTTCGTAAACATTAGTTGTGCATAACTCCCTTTTTAAGATATCACAGTACAGCCTTTGACAAATTATGGCAAAATTATTATTAGCTTTATCCACTGGCAAAATTACAAATTCATTCTGTAGATTAGCAATTGCTTGTTTAATCTTCGCATTATAAAATAATGATTTAGTGTTACTATTTTTTAAGCTAAAATATATTTTATTTCTTATTCTACTAACAATTAAATTCTTCCAACTTTGAAAACTCTCTTTATTTTTATTCTGTTTCTTACACCACTTATCAATAAATAAATTAAAATCATTTTCCAAGCCATCGAGAACACTCCATGGTTTCAGATGATGAGAAAGACGGAAATTAGCCCCTTTATTCATTATAATTTGAATATCATCTTGCTTTGTTATTGACAAGTCCCCTGTTATAACATGTTTGTAAGTAAGATTTACAAATGGGCCAAGTTGCTTACAATTACAAACCGGTTTCCAATTTATATCACTATCCAATCCTTAAAATATTAAATTATAATTAAAGATAATTTGCCCAATAGTTTTTGAAAATTTATAAGATAAAATTGGACTATCATTATAAATCAAATTACTAGGAAGGGCCTGTTTCACATGCCGCTGATTTAAAATTTCTAGTAAATTAAAATTTTCAATCTGCTTACAAGTAAAATTAATAGGTAAATATAATCTGTTATCCTTATTACCAATCTTATCAAACTTTTTCTTTTTTGAAATAAATTTCGTTTTAGTTAGAATGCAAACTGTATCACCTATTACTTTAAAATTATATTCAAGAGCTGTAGTATTCTTAAAAATCCAGAAAAGTTTGATTAAATTTTTCTTGGATAAATTATTTAGACATTTTATTACAGAAATCATACCCCTAGATTCAAGTAGCTGGCAGAGATCATAGAAAGCATATGTAAATCTAATTCATTTTTTCTATTATTTTTCCTATGTCCTCTCGAACGTTTTTTATGCTTAGTAGGACAAGTAAAAGAAGGATGGTCCATAAAACCATCAATACATTTAACAACATCCTGATACATGTCACCATATTTTGCTACACGATCATTTAGCCCAAAAGGATAAGCTATACCAAGATTATGGATCCAGAAATCCTCCTGTTTACGTAGTCTATTATTCTTCTCTTCTTTATTTACATTTTCTAACACTAAATTTTCTAAAATTGTGACAGTTATATCTGATATGGAACATTTACCTTTATTAAAATGTTGAACTAGATAGTTATTAGTTTTTTCATTATTAACTGTTGCCTTGTGTTCCTATCATTATGAAGCTTAAAAGTTAAATTAGTACTTCTGATTTCCAATTAAATTAATCACATCAGAAGTTTATGCGATAGTCTACAAGAACCTTAAATGTTAACAATAGCCAACTAATGTAATTCAAAGCACTTGCCCTGAGGATAACTCGATCTTTCAACTACGTTGAAAAAAATGTTTATCTCAAATTTTATATGGGAAAATTATGAGCGTTATGGGGTGGGCTTTTCACCCTCTAGTCACTTTCGAGTACTAAAAAGGGCACTAGAGCTTAGAATTTCCAATCACTTAAGCCTCTTTCACAGTTTCTACATCAACTCATTTGATTCAAGTATCCCTGGGCTAAAAAAAAAACAAAAAATAAATATTGTATTGTGCCAAAATTGTTTTTCACTTATGCAGTGCCATGGCACTGCCTATTACTATTGATAAGAGCGAGCCAGCGACCTTTACAAGTAAGCGCACAATTGTTTTCACATGATGAAACAAGAGTTTATCTTATCCTTTTGGATACTGATGTTGAAAATCTCCTCTTGCAAAATTATTCAAAAAAGAGAGAAACTATATATCAAACAGTTCGTGGTAACGAACTGTAGTAAGGAGCGATCCGGAACAATTGTAACCAAAACTCTAAAAAATTGAATTTTGATATCAATAGGGTTTTATCGGGTTTCTTTTCAAAAGATCTAATTCTACATAACAAGAATTGCATTTTAATGCTGATTTTAAATATATAAGTTTCATTAAGTTTAGTCTTAGCCATCAAAAGTTACGAGCCTGAGAAAATTTGTCTTATTTAGGAAAATTAGGGGAAACACCCCCTAAATGTCGTAGGATCTTGACGAAAATGACCCCATCAGATTCAATGTATCAGAAAACCCTGCTGTAGAAGTTTCAAGTTCCTATCTACAAAAATGTGGAATTTTGCATTTTTTGCCAGAAGACAAATCACGGGTGCGTGTTTATTTGTTTTTTTTTTTTTTTTTTTCCCTGGGGTCATCGTATTGACCAAGTGGTCCTAGAATGTCACAAGAGGGCTCATTTTAACGGAAATGAAAAGTTCTAGTGCCGTTTTTAAGTGACCAAAAAAATTGGAGGGCATCTAGGCCCCCTCCCACGCTCATTTTTTTCTTAAAGTCAACGGATCAGAATTTTGAGACAGACATTTTGTTTAGCATAGTCGAAAATTATAATAATTATGTTTTTGGGGATGACTTACTCCCCACAGTCCCTGGGGGAGGGATTTTAAGTTATAAACTTCAATCAGGGTTTACATATAATAATAGTTATTGGGAAGTGTACAGACGTTTTCAGGGGGATTTTTTTTGTTTTGGGGGTAGGGTTGAGGGAGGGGGCTATGTGGGAGGATCTTTCTTTGGAGAAATATGCCATGGGGGAAAAATTCAATGAAAAGGGTGCAGGACGAGTCTGGTCAAGTTAGAAAAAAACGTCAAATTAAGAGCTTAATATACAATGCTGGGTGTCCGGAGCCTCTCTATTATGGAGTATAATTTGAAAATAACAAAACTATACGAGCGATAAAACATATATACCAAAACCATAACTCAACTAACGAAAGAGCTGCTAAGAGATAACACAACTATAAAGCGAAAACAGGTAAAAACTAACGGGAAAATAAACGAACTAAGAGGTGGAAGGGGGCCAGAGAAAAAATAAAATCCTTTTTCAATTTTGAGCCTAACTTCCGCAAAGGAGTAATAATGTCAGAAGCCCCGAAATACGGAATTATTTTCTTGTCAAACAGTTCGTGGTAAGGAGCTGTAGTAAGGGGCGAACCGGCTCAATAGTAAAAGAAACTCTAAATAACAGATTTTTGATGCTAAAAGATACATCAAAAGAATCGAATTTTTACGTTGATTCTAAATATATAAGTTTCAATTAATTTAGTCTTTGTCATCAAAAGTTACGAGCCTGAGAAAATTGCCCTATTTTGGAAAAAAAGGGGGAAACATCCCCTAAAAGTCATAGAATCTTAACGAAAATCACACTATCGCATTCGGTATATCAGAGAATTCTATAGCAAAGATATAGAATGCTATTTGGGGTCATCTTATCGACCAAGTGGTCCTAGAATGTCGCGAGAGGGCTCATTCTAATGGAAACGAAAAGTTCTAGTTCCCTTTTTAAGTGACCAAAAAAATTGGAGGGCAAATAGGCCCCCTCCCATGCTCATTTTTTTCCAAAAGTCAACAGATTAATAAATTTTAAGATAGCCATTTTATAATAACTATGTCTTTGGGAATGACTTACTCCCCCACAATCCCTGAGGGAGGGCCTGCAAGTTACAAACTTTGACCAGTGTTTACATATAGTAATGGTTATTGGGAAG
Source organism: Artemia franciscana (assembly GCF_032884065.1). NCBI lineage: Eukaryota > Metazoa > Arthropoda > Branchiopoda > Anostraca > Artemiidae > Artemia > Artemia franciscana. The sequence goes on from NC_088863.1 coordinate 5,862,072, forward strand.
TGTACAGACATTTTCATGGGGATTTTTTTGTTTGAAGGTTGGGGTTGATGGGAGAGGGCTTTTTGGGAGGATCTTTCCTTTGAGGAATATGTCATGGGGGAAGAAAAATTCAATGAAAAGGGCGCAGGATTTTCTAGCATTACTATAAAAAAAACAATAAAAAAATTAACATAAAAACGTTTTTTCAAATGAAAGTAAGGAATAGCATTGAAATTTAATACTAACAGAGATTATTACGCATATGAGGGGTTCTAAAAATACTTTATCATAAAGAGCAAGGTATTTAGGAGGAGATAAATACCTTGCTGTTTATTCTAAAATATTTTTAGTGATTTCAACTATTTATTCTACGGCCTTTTTGATTCAGGGGTCATTCTTAAAGAATTGGAACAAAACTTACGATTTAGTGTAAAGAGCGAGGTATTAACGAGGGTACAAACATAATAAAAATATAAGAATATAAAAGTTTGTTACGTAAGTTAATTCTTGAGTTACGTATATTTTTTACTAATAAAAACGTTCGTTGAATATTAAAAGTTCTAGTAGCCTTTTTAAGTAATCAAAAAATTGGAAGGCAGCTAGGCCTCCTTCTCCACCCCTTATTTCTCAAAATCGTCTGATCAAAACTAAGAAAAAGCCATTTAGCCAAAGAAAAATTAATGTACTAATTTCATTTCAATAATTTATGTGCGGAGAGCCAAAATCAAACATGCATTAATTCAAAAACGTTCAGAAATTAAATAAAAAAAACTATTTTTTTTAACTGAAAGTAAGGAGCGACATTAAAACTTAAAACGAACAGAAATTACTCCGTATATGAAATGGGTTGTCCTCTCCGCAGTCCCACGCTCTTTACGCTAAAATTTCTAATTGTTTTAAAAAGTAGAATTGTGGCAAAGAGTCAAACTTTAGCATAAAGAGCGAGGGACTGCGGAGGGGACAACCCATTTCATATACGGAGTAATTTCTATACGTTTTAAGTTTTAATGGCGCTCCTTACTTTCAGTTAAAAAACTAGTTTTTTTTTTAAATAACAAGATAAAAATGGAAATTATCCATAGACGAAAAAAGTTAAACTCTTACTACTGGTGACCCAGAATTCGTTTCTTTAAAATTTAACATTTATTTTTGGCAAGGGAATGGCCTCGAATAGATAAAAGGCTAGCCATCTATCGACCCACTGTGCTCTGTAGCTCGGAAGGCTTTGAAAACAGCTAGCTACTACATTGTCCTCTTTTTTACTCAAACCCCAACACTTCATGCCACTACATTCTATCAAAATTTCAGATCAACACTTAGATCAAAATGATGAGAAAGTAAAAATTGTAATAATAAGAGGGCTCTAATCCAAACTGCAAGAAGTACAGAAGCTCCAAAAACTATACTTGGCTTGTTCCGAGTATATATTTTTCCTTGGAACTGGTTCATATATTGTACTTCGTCATAATAGGAAGGATGTGAGGAAATTAAATATATTTCAGTAAGAGCAAGAAATCAAAATACAGAACTCCATTTTGGACTTCCTTTGCTCCGTTGTTTTGACGGATCTGTTGTCTTTGTGCACATAATATGCAATGGTCTGCATTTCTTATAAAAATTGCTACTGAAAAAACCTTATTAACACACGTAATTGCCACAATAAGGGGTTTCCAGAAGCATATAAGGTACATATTGGATCTTTGTATCTTCTAACCGACGTTTGACCGTATGGCAGAATGGTAATTTTGTTTAATTTTTTTTTTGTTCGATCAAATTAGCTGCCACTTTTTATCATCGTCTACTCATTTATACAAACTCACCGGGCAGTTAATAAATCTGTAAATAATACATTTTAAGAAATTCACTGGTTATTTAGTTACAACTTTTCTGTTAATCTGAATATAGGAAAACAGGGAATTTTTTTTTCATCCTGAATTTAAAGTATTTTAAAGTTATGTCTGCTATTGCTCTGTTTAAAATACAATGCTAAGACATTGAATCTCTTACTGTTTTGCTTCCAGTCAATGCGCTTTCAACTGCCTCTTTAAATACACTGGCTTCTTTTTCGTATGTAATAATATTCATATGAATATATTCGTTAGGTGACTCCTTGGCTATAGAAAAGATCAGTATATCCAATTTATCCATTAGAGCAACGTTTGTTAAATTAGTTGCATCTAGTACTAGCCGGTTTGTGGAACACATGATAGCAATTTGTCTAATATTATTCTTCAGTTTGTTCATTGAATTGTCCTTTTTGACAGGTTTATAAAATATATACAGGATGAATAAGATGAACCACAAAATCACTAATTGAAGGAAAAACTTTATTTTTTTATTTCTCAAAATTTTGATATTAATCATTGCCATGAACAGAGAGGCTCTTGCTAATACTGCTAAGAAGTTACATTGACAAAACTCTATCTAATAGAATCTTGCAAAAACTGGATATTATATGATGAGAATGAATCTATAATCAAAGCTTTTACACGAAGTTAGTAAATGCTGATTCGTGTTTATTTTGTATATATATATATATATATATATATATATATATATATATATATATATATATATATATATATATATATATATGTATATATATATATATATATATATATATATATATATATATATATATATATATATATATATATATATATATATATATATATATATATATATATATATATATATATATATATATATATATATGTATATATATATATATATATATATATATATATATATATATATATATATATATATATATATATATATATATATATATATATATATATATATATATATATATATATATATATACTAGTATGTAGAAGTATTGGCAGTAGTATTAGAAAGAGTCGTATTAGCAGTGGTAGTAATAGCAGTACTAGTAGTAAAAGTACTAGTAGTAGTTGATGTTTTATTAGGCTATAGGTTGTAGTAAAAGCTACATAAGTAGTAGTAATACTGTTAATTATTGTACAGATAACACTAGCACTATTAGCATTAGTATTGGTAGTATAGCAGTGACAATCTAAGCTAATTCTAAGATATTACTGAAGAGCCCCTCTGTTGAAGTGCGATCACACGGTGTATTTAACATCACCTTCAATATCTGCAAAAACTTCTGCCTTGTAGCTTTAGTGTTCAACATTCCAGTCAATATGCCCTGAATAATCGCAGTAGTAGACGCTGTGGTAGCATCTTGGTAGTGCTTTTTGATTAGTTCAATATCCCCCACAAACTGTCCTGAAGGCCTCCATATATTTGCAAAATACGTTCCGTGGTTGTTCTTGAAGTGCCCTTCGTGTAGCATGAATATGTGTAGAGTGTTTTGATTCAGTTTAACATGCCTCTCAGCAATCCTTGAAAGATCTTTTATAATACCCTTAGCTTTAGTGAAACTTGTAAATGTATGTGTAGTAGAAATACTGGTAGTTTTAACAGCATCAGTTGTAGCAATATCAGTAGTAATAGTTGTAGTAGTATTAGTATTAAAAGGGTGCCCGCAATTCCCTTTTTACTGTTAGTTGAAATTGTATTTTTGAACTAGTCTTGATTCAGTGTTCAATGTGTAAGTATTTGGCATCAATTGGATACATTTTATCTAATTTTATTTAAATTTATTTGAATAAATTGGATAAAATTTGTAAGGCCATTTGAATAGTATTGCTTGGTAGGTGAGCATAGGTATAGCCGAAAAAGTAAGATTTGGAGTGAAAAAAGTTTTTACGCAAATGAAAACAAACGAGGTTTAGGAAGCAAATAACGAAAAAAAAACTTTTTGATATTATTAAAAGAAAGCCCTTTGAATAGTAATGTTTGGTGCAAGCGTATATGTAGAGCCAAGACAGGAAGGTTTGAAGTAATTTCAAAACCAGTTTAGGAGAAATATAAAAAAACAGAAACTATTTAAAATTAACAAAAGGAATTATTTTAAATAGTATTACCAGGTTTAAGAGTCCACGTAAAGGCAGAAAAGTAATATTGAGGGTTAAAAAATGTTTACGTAATGCTAAAAAACAAGGTTTAGTAGGAATTTAACGAAATCAGAACTTGTTTGAAATTGACAAATGAAACCTATTGTATATTATTTATTGTTGCAAGAATATTCATAATGTTTGGCACAAGTGGATATGTAAGGCAAAGAAAGAAAAATTGGGGGTAAAAAAGGTGTGTACACAAATTTAAAACAAGATTTAGGTAAAATAAAAAGAAAAAACAATCGATTTGAAATTTACGGAAAAAATTCTTCTAAATAGTATTTCTAAGTACAAAAGTTTACGTTAAACCGAAAAAATGAAGTTTGGAGGGAAAAATATGTTTACGCTAAGTTAAAAACGAGGGTGAGGAGGAATATAAAGAAATCAGAAGTTGTTTGAAATTGATAAGAAAAAACCTATCGAACAGTGTATCTTCTTAAAAGTACATAAATAAAGCAATGATGGGCGGAAATTGAAAAAAAAACAGATTTAGGATAAATGTAAAAAACTTATTGAAAATTAACTAGATAATATAATACATTTTGTGGAGGATTATCATTTGCATGGACAAGACTCTGGAAGATCATTTAGTAACCTTAGCTAAAGTATTTGGGAAATTTAGAGAAGGCAATTTAAAATGAAGAATAGAAAAAGTAAATCTTCTTCAAACAAAAAAAAAATTTTAACAGTAGTTTTGACACGAGGACAAATTTCCCCATATTTCCAAAAATCAAATCGGTTAAAATTTAAAACCCCCCAAACTATCAAATAATTAAGAAGAATCCTGGGATTAATGAGCTATTTAAAAAATTCAAAAATAATTACGCACAGGTAGCAAAAGCACTAACCGACCTTACCAGAGGAAATCCACAAAAAATTACTACTACTATTACTACTAATGACTCACTGCAGAACCAAGCCGCCTGAGGCCAACACAGCTAAGCACGCTTCTCCTACAACCTAATCTATTTAAGGCCTCCCTTTTTACACCCTCCCAGGAAGTTCTAATTTCCTTTAAATCTTTATTTATGACATCCTACCAACCCATACAAGGACGACTTGCTTTCCATATAGACCCAGATGATTGACCAAAAACGAGAATCTTCAAAACTCTGTCATCCTTCATCCGTAGAACGTGGTAGAGCCATGTCAACCTTTCATTCATTATAGCCCTCTAAAGCGGGATTGAACCGGATTTTTCGTACAATCTACTGTTTGAAATACGGTTAGTCAGCTGGGTACTCAAAACAATCTGTAGGCTATTTCTCTGGAAAACTTCTATTAGATTTTCATCTTTTCGGACTGCCCATGCTTAAATGGCCAAATTTGACAGTGGTCATATTTGACCACTGTCATCACTGTAGCTTCCAATTTTCTAATGCTGGTTTGGAGAATTATCTCTATATTTTTTTAAACATTTTTTAACTATTAACAAACATCCTAAACCGTAGCTATTCTGATTTTGAAATCTTCACTTCTCCCACAGTCCTTACCAATAACACTTCCAAGGTAAGTGAAGCTCCCAACCTGATCAATCTTTCCGTTACCCAATGTCACCTTTTTATCTTCAATTATTCCTAGCCTTAGTGATGTGGTCTTCTTAACTTTCATTTTCAAGCCTATTTTAGCACCCTGAATTCGCAAAATCTCTAAGAATTCATTCATTTTGCTCACACCTTCATCTAATATGCTTAAATCATCAGAATAATCCACGTCCAGGAGCGTTTTCCACCCCATTTGATTCTGTGGTCTCCAATTGCCTTTCCTGCGCTCCTTAAGACGAAGTCCATCAAAATGATACATAAAAAGGGGGATAAAATGAGGTTAGTAACCAGTTGCTAACCTCATTTCCTACCTTAACCGCACCATTATTATTCTCGTACACAGCATAAATCACTATAATATATTTTCTGGTATACCATATAAGGATAAGCCCTTTGCTAACGCTCTTCTATCAACTAAAATCTTGAATTGAAAGTTTGCTCAAAATCGATAAAACTGAGGTCCAAAGGTGTTTGACAACGAAGGGACTTCTCAATTATTAACCCAAGAGTGAAAATTTGGTCGACAAATACTCTACTTTTTTCAAGACGGCATTGTTCTTCCCTTAAAACTTTGTCTACAGCATCTCTCAGTCTAAAAAGTATCATATTGCTCAGTAGTTTGCTCCCTATAGAGACCAGACTAATGCCTCGATAATTACGACACTCAAACTCAATCCTGTCACCTTTCTTATACAGTGGTTTAATTAAGGTTTTCCTAAAATCATTGGGCACTTCCCCTTTTTCAAAAATCATGTTCATAATATTCATTAGCTTATTCCTAACCTCAGAGCCACCATATTTAAGAAACTCATTAATAACACTATCAGCACCTGGAGCCTTATTATTTTTTGATCCTATTAGTACTTTCGGTAATTCTTCCTCACTAAACAAATATTCCTTCACATCCAAGGTATCACAAACTCTTTAATTTTCATCTATATCTTTTCCTGCAACTGTATCTCGGTTTAGCACATTATCAAAATATTTCACCTTTCTTTCTTTAATTTTTTCCTTATCACTAATTGTGACCCCATTTCTATCTTGAACAATTCGTTCTTACAACGGATCCCTCAACCAAAGGAATTGGGGCAATCCTCTCTCAAATATAGAGGAAAGCGTTATAGCGTACGCTTTTCGTACCCTAACATCTGGAAAAAGTAATTACTCAGCTACCCAGCTTGAATTATTTTCGATTATACAAGACCTAGACAATTTTCGACACTATCTAGTGGGAAGAAAATTTAAACTAAGTTCCGACCATAAAAACCTACAATATTTACAGACTTACAAAAGCAAACGGGTATTCTAGCAAGATGGTTCCTAAAAATTAAAGATTTAGATTATGAGTCTGAATACCTTAAAGGGAAACAAAATGCACCTTCTGACTATCTAAGTAAATCTCCTGAATATACACCCTTAGAAAATGAAACCGAAGAATTTAACCAGTAAAAGCAAAATATTCTCCAAAAATAGAAAAATTAAAAATAAAAACCAATAATCCGGTCAAATAAGAAAACACAGACAGTCCACTTTCATTAAATAATATAAAAATATGTCAAAGGAAAGACTAAATCTGTGCTGCCCTAATGGGTTATTCCCTGTACGACAAAACATCTAATATTCTGAAAAAGAAATTGACAATTTTCACTATAATTTAGATGAAAAGATATTGTGCAGAATTAATACTGATGATAATAATAGGAAGTAAACTTCCATAATACCAGTTTTACCCCAAGGTCTAGAAAATCCCGCATTTGAATTTTTCCATTCAGAAACAAGTGGAGACTTAGGAATAAATAAAACCTTCCATAGACTATCGCAATACTTTTTCGTTACTTCAGTCTTAAAAAACTGATAAAATTGTAAATAGTTTTGAAACATGTAAATTAAGAAAAAACCCTCGAATGTACCCGAATCCAGCAGTAGGGAGAACACTTGCAGCTAGGTTTTCATTTGATATAGTTTCTTTTGACTTGTATGGTATTAGTGGAGGACTACCCACATCCAACAATGGAGATAATTTCGTACTTTCAGTTATAGATCATTTTTCTGGTTTCACGTTAAAAAACCAAAGCGTTTATACCACAAGCATAGCACTCACTAATATAGTTCTTAACTTTGGGATCCATACCATAATACTGTGTTAAGTGATAGTGGAGCTAATTTTGTATCAAAAGTAACTAAGGATTTAATGTCATTCCTTCAAATAAATAAATTATTTAAAGTCTTAAAACCTAAATCGGGATAAAACTATGAGACTCATATTTGTCGTATGAAAGGGCAAAATTCACAGAAACATGGACCCTACGCCCGTTAACATCAAATTCTTCGGAAGATGAAAATAAACCTACGCAATCAAGACTGAGTGAACTCAAACCTTTCAATTTTGAACAAGGATATTTTAAGAACAGTAGTGAAGAAGAAAAATTTCAAGAATTTCTAACAATGACCATTATAGTTAGTCCTAAGGATAGAAACCCCATCAGGTGAAAACACAAAGAGAGCGATTCATCCTCAAGCGAAGATTCGGAAGAATTGGACCATACAATTTCCCCAATAACCCAATTCTTCCCGGATAGGATCTTAACTCCTTGACCCCCCCCCCCCAAAGCGACTCCCTGACGATGCAGTACTTCTTATCATACCAATAGACTGGTCCCTAATATTTTGCAATGAATTAAATAAGGCCATATATACACCCGCTGACAAAAAATCACAACAGGTCTATCAGCCCCAAAGACAGACATTGCAAGAAATCACTGATTTTATTAATTATCGATTAAGGCCAGACAAAGTACATTTGAAGCAAGTCCGATTACCAGTGAGCACCAGTACCATGATATAATCGTTTCAAAAGCAAAACCAAAGGACTAGCTATCTTGGAAGGAAACCATGATGTAATCAATTCCCCATCATTCTTTGGACATGGCTTTTAAACAAAGGAGACATCCTAAGAAAACATTTCACTCCTCCCCCAGCTCCCAAGAATCTTTCAACTCACCCGAGACAAAAAATTAACAAGATGAATCAATTAACAAACCCTCTATTTCACGAGGAGAAGAAATTTTTGAAGGTCAAGCAGGGTCAAAACCAGAATCTCAATCATCCTCTTCCAAAGAACTAGATACTAAATCTACAAGTAGAAACTCCTCTGAGACTGGAAGTGAATCAAACTCAGAAAAGCTCAAGGACTCAAAAAGAGCAAGGCCACATAGTGCTATTACCCAAGCCAAAAAAGTACAACTGAAAGGTCAAAAATTCCTAAAGAAACAAAAAAAAATCAATTTGATATCGCTAGCAAAACCAATGAAAAAAATGACTCAACTTAAAGAGGAAAAAGCAACAACCAAGTCAGACCAAGTAGTCAGAAAGCCAGATAAATTAGAATATTAATAAGCAAATGATAAGCCAGGAGTAAAGTGAGTATATCAGATATTGATAAAACAAAAAAAAATACCTCTTCAAGAATTATTTGATTACCAAGAAACAATTCCTTGATAAAAGATCGCTAAAATGAGTTCTTTTCAGGACCCATATACAAAAGCTCAAATTGAGAAAATTGGCTCATTTTGTCAACTAACATAATCAATATTTTAAGTAGGTTCCAACATAATTAATAGCTTACAAAAACGGAATTTTAGATTTTCTCTTTCTAATAAAAATACAATTATAAAGTAACCCCTGTTTCTACTAACATATCATGCCACAAAAATAATTTCTTAACGTTAAAGCTTATTAATACTTCTATAACTAACACATACCCAACAGGAATTCAATCTTGTCATTTAGCGTAAAGCTTATAACTTTTTAAAACAAAAGGTCTATTTAAATAACCGTCATATAAATAGTTAATGAAGTTCATAATTCGCCTTAACAGATTCCAGAAGTCAGTTGACGACAAGTACCCTTGCGGACCGAAGTCGTGGAGCCAAATGCGTTCCAGTTTTCTTATCCAATAGTTTCTTTTTTATTATTTCCTTCTTGTAAATTAACTTGGTAATATACACCCTATCATAAAAAAACCACGTCATAGGATTCTACTCTGTTGCGGCTATGATTTAGGATTGCGTCTCCAGCGAGTCATTTTTCTGGGTACGTTGGAGAAGCAGTCCCAATTCGTGACCACTCTTTCTTCATTTTCTAGTCAAATTAATACGGCGTTTCTGTGCTAAAGCCCCATCGTTACTGCCTCTCCAAGATTGTTAAATTGCAATACTTAAGATAATTGAATAAATAAAAAGGACCTCTCCCCCTACTAACATATTTTGCGGTAAAATTAAATTAGTATTAACAAGTGATTAAACTTTTAAAAATTGAGCTTACTGATATTCCTGTAGCTTGTGCATAACAAACAGGAAATTTTTTATTTAGAATTTAATCTTGCACTTGAGGTTTGTGATTGGTCGTCCATTATTTGTCTTTTTGCTGGACCGGTAAGGGCTGATGGACCAAATCCTTGAAAGCTACTTCTTTGCTGCTAAAACAAATGAACAAGTGAAATTTCATTATAAGTACCCAAAAGAAGAAACTTTTGTGATTGAAAAATAATACATCCAATTTCTCAAATGTAAATTTTGTATTAACCCCCCCCCCCCCCCACAACATAGATATCAATTTGATAAAAATCTTAATCCTTGAGGGTTTGCAGCCGAGAGTTGTGATGGATATAACCTAAGAATCTCTTATAGATTCTTTTGCCGTTTCCGTTCTATTTCCTAGTTACTATTTTGTCATTGTTCCAACTAGTACACCTGTCTTATTTTTCCTATTGTATTAGAAAGTCAGGCCTAAAAGTTTTGAATAATATACAATAAGAATTATTGTACATTATATCTCCCTAAGGTAAATAATTTACCTTAACTTACTTCCAAGCTTCGTAGTTGTTATTTTACCTTGATTCTTATTAAATACCGATTCCCTCCCCAAATATGACCAAAGCAATTATAGACATGGAATTTATTTCAATAATTCATGCTAAAGAAAAGGTTATTTATTCTGCTGCAATTTTGATTCAAGATGAAAATGTAAGGGAGTGTTTTCCGATAACAGGTACCTTAATTACACTCTAACAAAATTTAAACCTAACACATATAGATTCCGCCAAAGTTAGCAAGTGCCCAAAAATATCGACCCGCAAGAGGAGAAATAAAGATCAAGTACTCAAGCAAAAGCAAAAAAGAAAAAATTTAACAGGCCTGCAATTGATGATATGAAAACTACAGCGAAAATTTAATATTCTCTACTGGTTTTGTAAGGGCCCGACCCAAACACACCTTCTTTTAATCGAAAAACGTTAAGTTCCGAATATATGCTACAAAATTGAAGAAAATGAGAATTGTGCCAAATATGAAGGAGTGCATAGCCCATTAGATAAAATCCGATATTATACCTAATTCTTGTATGATCCAACCTCACAATAATAGGCCATAAAAGGAAATAAATTTTCTTAAAGCGTACAAAGTCAAAACAAGCAAAAAAAGACTCGTATAAAAACAAATTAACTTCGAAAAAAGTTTGAAATCCTAAGCAAAGAATATCATTTCTAGATCAGTCCCCAGAAGAGCTCCAGGCTGACAAGGTAATTCCCCTTTAGCTAATTACCTGACTTATATGAGTAGCATGTACTAACCAGGAAAAATGCCACGGAAAAGAATTTTAAGTAATACAGACCCTAGCATTTTAAGACCCAACCAAAACCGATTTCCTACAAGACGAGACTCTTGGCTTCCAAGTAAAACCAAAAATATGGCAAACCTTTCATAATGAACTAAACGCGAAAATTCTCTAATCTGCGGTGGAAATTGCAGTAAGGAACCTTACATTATATTACCCTAAGCTTTTTGCTACGAGTTCCCATCATCCTTAGCGACAATTTCATAATAGAAGGAATGAATATGCTGTTCTATGGTTCCTTTTAACAAGAAGTAATTAAAAAAGACTTTAAATGTAACTATAAATCTGCTTTTTTATAACTTTGCATCGTTTTTTCTGGTAACCCCCATCCATCAGAAAATACCTTTTAATAGCATCCATAATTACCGAAAATTTTAGGCACATACAAGACGAAAAGGTTTAAAATAATTTAGTCCTTAAAGTTTATAGAACTGCTGTTAGACTTGAATCACAGAATACTTGAAAATGAGAACATGCTTCTTTGGATTTACGAATACTATTTATTGTACAATGCAGAGAACAATCCACGCATAGTTAACAATGCAACTGTAATATTTAACCATAACAGTAAATATTTCATATATGAAGCACTGTAAGAAGAATTAAAAAATGTAACAATTGAATTTTAAATGAACGACGAGAACTTTGGATCAAAGATTTCACCAAAGAGAGACATTATCGTATATGAAAAACCAATTAATAGCACCTGCCCGTTATGTTTTTGTAAGTAATTGACTTATAAAATAATTCGTACGGCCCAAAATAAACCAAATCTAAAGATCAATACAGGAAACAAATACGTCCAATTATTAGAAAAATAGACATTCACCGTACCCTTTGATAACCTCCAATTCCGCATAAGTCTGAAAAAGTATTTAAGGTACATCGAAGACAATCCTGAAAAAGGCAACCAAGAGTTCCTATTATTATTCATAACCCCCTGCCTATTAAAATTGGAAAATGATCTATCAACAAATAAAGGACCAATCTTAAGCATCACGGATGATTATGGAATTAACAGTTTAGAAATACAATAAAACTGACTTCTGCCAAGTACACTCACTTTTTTTCTCACTCCTAAGATAATTTAGATATTCTTCTAGTGAGTCAAATGCTTAAAAGAAATCTCCTTCAATTATTCCCGCAAAAGAAGAATACAACAAAAATGCAATGATAAAACCCACTAACCAACTCTAATCAACAAAACATCGTCATCAGAGAAATACTTATACCTAATCAGTAGTTATTTTAAACTAATCAACCAATTATTTTTTCACCATTCCAATCGAAAATCCCCAGATAAAGACTAAGGCCTCAGAGATAAAAAACTTTATAAATTACATGAATTTACTAAAAATCAACTACAAATTGACTTCCAAGGCCTCAGAACATCTTATGACCAAATTGAATGTGCGAAATTAAAAAATAAGAAGATGGTAAGGATCGCTTAAGCTCTATTTTACAAAAAATTACTGAAGAACCCAGTAAAAGTGGCATACAGTTTGCAGAAAAGGAATTCTTGAAGCCATATTTAACGATATTAAACCTAAGAAAAGTCCCCAGGCTAGAGAGGGGGGCGAGAAGGCTTCACCCATCCTTAAAATCTGATTTTAAGAATATAAAATTCGGAAGCGAACTAGTAGAAGGGATCCAGTTACGCCCCAAAAAA